>NC_057732.1:10890323-10903330 GCF_004010195.1 Chiloscyllium plagiosum
AGGTCCTTCCTGGCTACCTTATAACTCTCAATCGCCCCAATTGAACCTTCACGCCTCATCTTTACATAGGCCGCCCTCTTCCCTTTAACAAGGGATTCCAATTCCTTATTAAACCACGGCTCCCTCACACGACCCTTTCCTCCCTGCCTGACGGATACATCCGTCCCTCCCTGCTTTGTTTGCTGTCACCCAGCTAACACCATATCCAAACTGCCACTATCCATTTTATTCCATTGGCTTTAATTTTGCCAACAAACCTCTTCATGCATCATTATCAAACCCCTCTTGGAAATCCAAATACATCATATGAAACACATAATCCTCACAACTCATCTCTGTTACCTTAAAAAAGTCAACCAAGTTAGTTAACATAATTTGCCTATAACAATCCCATGCTACCTTTTATAGAGTCATAGAGCAAGGAAACAGACCCTTTCCTCTAACTAGTCCATACCCAACATTATCCCAAAGTAAACTAGTCCCACTCGCCTACTCCTGACCCATATCCCTCTAAACAGCTCCTATTCATGTACTTATTTAAGTGTTTTTTAAATGTGGCAACTGTACCTGCATCCATCACTTCCACAGAAAATTCATTCCACATATGAACCACCTTTTATGCAATAAAGTTTTCCTCATGTCGTTTCAAATCTCTCTACTCTTACCTTAAACATATGCCCCTCAGTCTTGAAATTCCCCAACCTCAGGAAAAGAGACTTATCATAAACCCTGCCTATACCCCTCATGATTCTCAACCTCCTGTGCTCCAGTGAAAACATCCCAGTCTATCCTCATGGGAGACTGTTTAGCAAGGTTAAATCTCATGGAATAGAGGGACAACTAGCCATTTGGATACAGAACTGGCTCAAATGTAGAAGACAGAGAGTGGTGGTGGAGAGTTGCTTTTCAGACTGGAGGCCTGTGACCAGTGGTGTGCCACACCGACTGCTTTTCGTCATTTATACAAACGGCTTGGATGTGAACATGGGAGGTATCCTTGTAAGTTTGCAGATAACACTAAAATTGGACATGTAGTAGACAACAAAGAAGGTTACCTCAGAGTACAATGGGGTCTTGATCGAAACGCCAATGGGCTGAGGAGAGGGGCAGATGGAGTTTTGTTTCGATAAATGCAAGGTACTGCATTTTAGAAAAGCAAATCAGAGCAGGACTTATACCCTTAATGATAAGGTCCTGGGGAGAGTTGCTGAACAAAGAGACCTTGGAGTGCAGGTTCAAAACTCCTTGAAAGTAGAGTCGCAGGTAGATAGTATAGTGAATAAGGCATTTGGCATGCTTTCCTTTATTGGTCAGAGCATTGAGTATAGGAGTTGGGAGCTCATGTTGCGGTTGTACAGGACATTTGCTCGGCCACTTTTGAAATATTGTGTGCAATTCCGGTCTCCTTCCTATAGGAAGGATGCTGTGAAATTTAAAGAGTCCAGAGAAGATTTACAAGGACGTTGCCAGGGTTGGAGGATTTGAGTTATAGGGAAAGGCTGGGGCTGTTTTCTCTGGAGTGTCGTACGCTGAGGGGTAATCTTATAGATGTTTATGAAATCATGAGGGGCATGGATAGGGTAAATAGACAAGGTCTTTTATCCAGGCATAGGTTTAGGGTGAGATGGGAAAGGTATAAAAAAGACCAAAGGGGCAACTTCTTTCATGCAGAAGATAGCGTGTGTATGGAATGAGCTGCCAGAGGAAATGGTAGAGGCTGGTACAATTACAGCATTTAAAAGGCATATGAATGAGTATATGAATAGGAAGGGTTTAAAGGGATATGAGCCAAGTGCTGACAAATCGGACTAGATTTGGTTGGGATACCTGGTCGGCATGGGACCAAAAGTTCTGTTTCCGTGCTGTAAATCTCTATGACTCTATCCAGTCTTTCTTTATAACTCAAACCTTCCATATCCAACAACATCCTGGTAAATCTCTTCTGAACCCTCCCCAGCTTAACAATATCCTTCCTATAACAGGGTGACCAGAACTGGACACAGTATTCCAGAAGAGGCCTGACCAGTGTAGAACCTCATCATGATTTCCCAACTCCTATACTCAAAGGACTGAGCAATGAAGGCAAGGGTACTAAATGCCTTTATAACCACTCTGTGTATATTAGACACAAACTTAAAAGAATTGTGTACCTGCATGCCTGGGACCCTCTGTTGTTAGAAAGACCAATTTATAGCCTATGGTTGAGGGTGCACTGACAGTTTCCCTATCCCTGATCCAGGAGACCCTGCATCAAGACCTACCAGCTCCAGAGATGTGTAATAAATGTCTGAACAAATGGACTAGAAAAGATATTGTTTGTTTGCACCATTATCCTCCTCGATAAAAGCCTTTCCTCAAATTACTTGATCCACTAATTTGACTTGCAACTATGATGCATTTTAAGTAAAACAGAACGAAGTATAAAACGATAGAATTAAAGTAATATGTAATGACTATGGACACCTTTGTGGAAAATCAGTTCAAGTACAAGTACTTGTTGAAAAAAGAAACTTCAATTTCTCAACATGTTTTGGTGTTAAATTTATGTTATATATGTTGGCCAGTTAAACAGAAGTATTTATCGCATTTGATTTTCACCCCAAAGGGATTATTGGCAGGGATTTGATTCTAATGAGTGCTCTGTTACATTCAGGTAGATCTCTTTGAGAGAGAATAAGTAAGGTCTCTTAATAGGAGCTGGCTGAATGCTAATTAGAGTTATACCTTTAGGTGCTTTCACTGATACCTAGCTGGTGGAAGGTAAATTACAGTTTATCTTTATGGCCACTGCCTATTGGGACTGATTAGCTATCCATGCCTTCAGTGACTGAATCTTCCTTTATCTAATCATTGTCTCTTTAGGCACTGTTTGCATTGAAGTATACTTGAATTATGTAAGACACGTTTAATACTCTAAGCCCCAAATGTGCACTATAATGCTGCTGCTTCCAACACACCTTGACTTTAACAGCTTCAGTCTTGTTTTTCCTTTGCACTGAGGACATATAACTGAAGGGACCTTACTAATTCATATTCTTTTTAACTTAAGAGCTAACGATCCCATCAGAAGAATGTATGCCTGCAGTATAATAGACTGATCCACTATGCATGAAGGTACAAAGATTCACCACCTTTTCATCTCCCAGTGTCTCAGGGAAACAAAGTCTGAACAGAAGAATACGTGTAGGCCATTCAACCCCTTGAGAGCTTTCTATCACTCAATTAGATCTTGGCTGATTTGCATCTTTGGGAAGACGTGATTGACATGTCAGTTTACCCAAGCTTTTTGGACTTGCAATATGCTTTAGACTTTAATTATTTGTAGCTGAAGGTTTCAGGTTGATTTCTGGGGGAAATATTTTACTTGGCATCATCTAGCTAAATAGTTCTGTCACACACGGTCTGTATTAAGCACTAGTCTCCTGGCACAACTCAGTGGTGAGTTGGAGGACAATCTATCTTCTGATAATGGAGGTTTCATCATCATGAGCAATGGGGAGAGGTTGAATAGGCTGGGGCTGGTTTCCCTGGAGCATCAGAGGCTAAGGGGTGGCCTTGTAGAGGTTTTTAAAATCATGAGGGGCATGGATAGGATAAATAGACAAAGTCTTTTCTCTGGGGTGGGGAAGTACAGAACTAGAGCGCAAAGGTTTATGGTGAGAGAGGAAAGATATAAAAGAGACTTAACAGGCAACTTTTTCATGCAGAGAGTGGTATGTGTATGGAATGAGCTGCCAGAGGAAGTGGTGGAGGCTGGTCCAATTGCAACATTCAATAGGCATCTGGATGGGTATATGAATAGGAAGGATTTGGAGGGATATGGGCCGGGTGCTGGCAGCTGGGACTAGATTGGGTTGGGATACCTGGTCAGCATGGACAGGTTGGAATGGGTATATGAATAGGAAGGATTTGGAGGGATATGGGCCGGGTGCTGGCAGCTGGGACTAGATTGGGTTGGGATATTTGGTCTGCATGGACAAGTTGGACCAAAAGGTCTGTTTCAGTGCAGTACATCTCTATGACTCTATGACTCATCAGGCTAAGTAAAGTTATTCTGGAAAATGTGGCCAATATTTATGGGAAGTGTGCTTTATGTGAGATGTTGAGCATGTACAAAATGTGTGTGTATGAGTCTATGCTTGTGACAGGTTGGAGGGAACAAAGAAACATTGCTGTAGTCAGTCAGAAGTGGATGCTGATCAGAGTCCCAATGTGTACACAATATGTACACAAAATCGGAAACTGCTAGAGAAACTCAACAGGTCTGGTAGCATCTTTGGACAGACAGAACTTTTGAAAAAGGATCACTAGACCCAAAACCACAATTCTGCTTTCTCTCCTTAGATGCTGCCAGACCTGCTGAATTTCTCTAGCTATTTCAGATTTCCAGTATCCAAAGTTTTATACAAATGCAAGTACCTTGGATGCTATTCACATTGCACACAGAGAGAAAAACATGGGGGTACTGACCCTAATTTCTTGAGGCATTCCAACTATTTCAGGAGCCAAGATAAGATTGTGAGCTATTTTACCAATAATAAATCTTGTACATGGAACACACACCATCCTTAGGATTATAAACAAAGTTCAAAGACTAGCAACTAAGCGTTCTCAAGGTGAAGTCATCAACTGCATGAATCTAAAAACTTGTGAACCAACTATTACTTGATAAGCATGTTACTGTCTTTGGGTGAGGGGAATAAATTTGTGTTGGCGATGTATCTCTGTTAGTGTTGAATTCTTTATCACTGGTAAGATAATCATTATCAATAACAAAAATGAACGAAGCAAACTATTAGGACTGAGGATAGACAAGTCCCCTGGGCCTGATAGCCTACGTCGTAGGGTATTAAAGAAGTGACAGGGGAGATAGTAGATCCATTGGTTACAATATTCCACAATTCCCTGGACATGGCAAAGGGTCCAGTGGATTGGAAAATGTCTAATGTAACACCTTTATTCAAAAAGGGAGGGAGGCAAAATGTGGGAAATTACAGTCCAGTTATTTTAACATTTGTTTTTGGGAAAGTGTTAGAATCAAATATCAAGGAAGCAATATCAAGATATTTGGAAAGTCAAAACTATCCATCAGAGTAAGCACAGTTTTATGCAAATCATGTTTGACTGGTTTGCTCAAGTTCTTCGAAGATATAACAGGCAAAGTAGATAATGTAGATGTAATATATCTGGATCCAGAAGGCATTTAATAAGGTGCTGGACAAAAGGTTAATTCACTTGGCTGGATCATGTGGGATTAGGGGTAGTTTATGAGCCTGAACAGGTGAGTAGCTGATGGACAGAAGGCAGAGTCGGGATGAATGATTTTTTTTTCTGGATGGCAAGATGTAACTAGTGGGATGCCACAGGGTTCAGTCCTTGGACCCCAGCTATTTACAATCTACATTAACAACTTGGATACAGGGATAGAAGGCTCTATAGCCAAATTTATGGATGACATAAAGGTAGGTGAGATGGTAAATTGCAATGAAGAAATAAGAACCATACAATTGGATATAGATAGGTAGGAGAATGGGCCGAAGTGTGGCAGATGGAGTTGAACGTAGATAAGTGTGAGGTCATGCATGTGGGTCGAAAAAATGGGAAGGCCACCTATTATCTTAATGGGGAGACACTTCGGGGTGTTCTGGTGCAGAGGGATCTTGGTGCCCTCATTGATGAGTCACAGAAAACTAGCATGCAGGGACAGCAGATAATAAAGAAAGCAAGTGGAATGCTGGCCTTTATACTTAAAGGAATAGAATATAAAGGTAAGGAAGTGTTGTTGCACCAGTACAAGACAGTCGTGAGACTACACCTGGAGCATAGTGCACAGCTTTGGTCCCCCTATTTGAGGAAAGATAAAATTCCATTGGAGGCAGTTCAGAGGAGGTTCATTCAATTGATCCCAGTGATGAGGGGTTTGTCATATGAAGAGAGATTGAATGGTTTAGGCCTACACTCTCTGGAAGTTAGAACAATTACCGAAGATCAAATTGAGGTTTTCAAGATGATAAAGGTGTGGATAAGATCGACGTGGAGCGGATGCTTCCTCTTGTGGGGCATTCTAGGACAAGAGGTCATTGTGTTAAGATAAAGGGTAACAAATTTAAAACAGAGTCGAGGAGAAACTACATCTCCCAAACGATTGTGAATCCAAGAATGAAGATGTTTGAAATGTGAAACATTGACATTTAGTTTTAATTTCTTGTGTTTAAACACAATAATATCAAACAAGAATGAAGAATCAGTTGGGTTAAATCAGTTGGTTTTAAGAGTGTGGGAAACAAAATAAACTGACTTTTCAACTGAAGATTATTTGAGGGATGCCTGTGAAAATCAAACAATTCAGCAAGCGGATGAAAACTCGTGTTATTTTAGTGCCGAAAGGAAATCTTCCCTATTGAGAAGGTAACCTGTGAGTGTTTACAGGCATAGTATAAAATTACATAACTAGAAGATAATTTCCTTTAAGATTTACTAAATCACTTCATTGTCTTGTTTTTTAGTTATTGTATCTATATTTAACTCTCTCTTCTGCTTAAAGTTTCTCTCAGTTTTGGCTATCAGTAAGTCATTTTGTCCTTTCCTATTTGATTTATTTATTTTCCTTCTCCTGTATCTATTTTATGTTTATCCCTGTGCTTTAACTTTCCTTCCCTTCCAATTTTTTCATCAACTCTTATCTTTAGGTTTACAGTTTCGACTTCAGTTACTGTACTGCTTTTCAATCAATTCTCTCTGTGTCTTCATTAATTTTTAATGTATCTCTTTGCTGCCTCTGTGCTTGGAAGAGACAAGAAACAATAAAGAAAGCAGCTCATGTGAGCAAGAGGGAACATGGGTGAAACTTCATGCCCTTCTGCCTATATGAGTTGGAAATGGGGGGTATTTAATTAGGTGGGTGCGTGATGCAGAGCCTTTCTGTCTGTGCCCTGATTAAGTCTAGCAGGGGAAAGGTTCATGAGCAGTTGTCTCATCCTGATACCAATGGAAGTCTTTAAGTGCTCACTTTAATGGTCTACTTAAGGAGAGTTTCCCACTGCCACTGGGATTTCATAGGGACAGATAGGAGAGTCGCCACGTCGGAGCTGAAAAAACAATTTCTTTCAGAATTATTTCCAGGTTCCTGGGAACAGGAGAGGTTCTCATTTTAAGAGGGCCTAATTAAAGGACATAGCATTAGGGTGGCATGGTGGCTCAGTGAGTAGCACTGCGGCCTCACAGTGCCAGGGACCTGGGTTCAATTCCAGCTTTGGGTGTCTGTATGTGTGGAGTTTGCATATTCTCCCTGTGTCTGTGTGGGTTTCCTCCCACCGTCCAAAGATGGTTAGGTGGATTGTTTATGAGGAATGCATGATTATGTTGTGGGGGGGTTAGTTGGGTGCTGGGTTTCTCTTTGGACTGTCGTTGCAGACCTGATGGGCCAAATGGCACTGCAGGGATTCTATAATGTGCTGAGAGCTACCCACTTGCCACTGATTCCTTTCTGTTTCCCTCACTGTCCTTTGGCATGAGATCCTTGAGGGATTCTGGGTCTGTGACGGGCACATCCCTTTCGGCAGCCACCACTCCTGCACATGCTGCCTGCAACTCATGAGGCAGCAGCTCTTGGGGACAGCATTTCCACTCCCGAGAGTGGTCCTTGATCCCATGGAGGACTTCCCAATGTCCATTTTGGCACTGTTGGGCTCTGCCAAAAGGCGCTGGGAGCACGTGAGGCTGGCTGTCTCATGGATGTTGTCCATAATTACATACTGGACAGGACTGATCATGGGAAGAGAGGACAATGTTGAACCAATGAAATACCAAGGAGGGATTGAGTAATAAGGTGATCATTGAAAGAGTGAAAGCAGAACAAGTCAGGATTGAAAGTGCAACTTCATTGAAATGCAACCAAATGAAATCCCAAGAGACTTCAGCGCCTTGTGCTCGCTCCACCATGACGATGAATCACCACTTTAATGGTGAGAGCAACAAATTACCACCTTGAACTTCCATTCGCAAAATAAATAAATCATAATTCTCTGCCAACGCTGCTATCTTCTCTTGGGTGAACGTGGCCCTCCCTGTCATTTACTGTTGAAAATTCAAACAGCTTTCGAATGTGCAGTTCTGGACTTCACATCATGGAAAGGGATTTATAGGCACTAGAGAAAGAACAAAAAGGAAAAGATTTACAAGGATTACACCAGAACTGAGAAGATGTTAGTATCAGGAAGTATAGGAACAAATAGGAGGGCTGATAACTTAATAAAGGTCTTCAAACGTTTAAAGGGGTCCAATAGAATAAGGACGGAGAAACCTATTTCTAGTTGTGAAATAGACCAAATACAAAACTACAATTACAAGGCAATCATTAATAAATCTAACAAAGGAATGAAGAGTAGTGTCCTTGACTTAGGGATTGTTTAAAATAGCTGAGGCAAGCAGTATGGATGCCTTAACATAAAGGTTAGGAAAGACATAAATGAGATGAAGTAGGAGAATGTGCAGATAGGGTTAGTCACTATATAGTGGGGCGAGGGTTATGTGGAGCATAAACAGCAATGTTGTCCAGTTGAGCCAAATAGCCTTTATGCTTTGTTCAAAGAATATCAGTCTGTGTGAGCTCTGTTGCCCCCTAGAAACTTTGTGCATCATTGGTGCTCTTGGTATGCCACGAGTCAATTTCTTGAATTTATTGCAGTCTACCAGCACTCTGGAAAAGCTATCATGCATTTGATTAGATTAGATTAGATTAGATAAATTAGATTATTTACAGTGTGGAAACAGGCCCTTCGGCCCAACAAGTCCACACCGACCCGCCGAAGCGAAACCCACCCATACCCCTACATTTACCCCTTACCTAACACTACAGGCAATTTAGTATGGCCAATTCACATCTTTGGACGGTGGGAGGAAACCGGAGCACCCGGAGGAAACCCACACAGACACGGGGAGAACGTGCAAACTCCACACAGTCAGTCGCCTGAGGCAGGAATTGAACCCGGGTCCCTGGCGCTGTGAGGCAGCAGTGCTAACCACTGTGCCACCGTGCCGCCCGGATATTTGTTTGACAAATATAAGGTGGGATTTAGGGTTCTCCTTCCACTGTTTTGAAAGCCAGTGAGAACTCCCTCATTGCTTCCATGTGAAAGACCAGATTTACTTTTACTGCCATCAGGCTTTCCATGGCGTGAAGCCCTCTCCTGGGGCAGAATTTTTACCTTCAAGAGCTGCCCATAATGCACTGGGGCTCAGCTACAGGATCACCACTGGATCCTTGAACAGGCATCACAGGCAGAGTGTCACTGGAGCTCGTGGATGTAAGAAAAGAACAGGGGGAGACTATCAGTCCCAGTGTGCTACCCAATGTCAGGTTCCTTGATCAGGTACTGAGTCCCTGGCAATGAGGTACATGCTCCCTATGAGATAACCCAACAGGATTCACTGTGTTGCATTTGTGAGACAAAGGATAGGAAAGCTAAGTGGGATCCAGTAAGTTCCTTAGCCACCACTACATTTCAGTCAGGTCAGTGATAATTGACGTCAAGTAGTTCAGTCACGGGGCTAATTGAGGTCCTGCCACCAATAGGCGAGATTCTCACATTTAGCCCTTAATCAGGGAATGTTTTCCTGGTGCCACATCTCTTGTGTGGGTACCTCTGCCAATTCTCCTAACCCTCTGGCATCATGCCACCCTTGCAGGCTCCATTAAATTATGTTCATTCATTGAGCAACACTAACTTGGACTTTGATGCACTTGCTTCAAGTTCACAATGTTCTGGATTCAAACCCCACTCAAAGCATGTGAACATATAATCTATGCTGATATCTCAGAGCAGTGCCGAGTTATGCATTGTCAGAGGTGCTGCCTTTCCAACAGGACTATATGCCAAGTTCCTTGCTCATACTCTGCGTTGATAAACAATTCTATTCTAGGATAGGACATGGTGGCATAGGTTCAAGGTCATGGAGCTGATATTTTTTAATCCTAGTTTTGGGACATGAGCTCAGATTTCAGTATGGTGCGATAAAATATCAATCTAACTTGGTTGCAACCACTGTCAATTCTCCTGAAACCTATCTGATTGACTCATGCTTTAGTAAGGGAAATCACTTGTTGTCATCTTGTCAGGCCTATGTGTGACTCCAGACCCACAACAATGTGTTTGGTGCTGAGCTGGCAATTACAGATGGACAGTGATTGTTGGCCCAGCTCCCGACCCACATCCTGCGGGCTCATTTAAATGATGTTCTCCAGGTAAATCTGGCCAATGACTCTCACTGATACCAAGAAAATCCTTTCAGTTGGACCTTGCAATGAACAAATGTGCAGCTGCCTACAAAACAATTGAAAGTTAACCCAATGGCTTGTGAAATTATTTGGTTTATCCTGATGCAATGATAATCAGTGATCAATAAATCTATGGTCTTTCAAACCAATTCCCAAAAGTCGGTATAATGCCATTCCAAAATGGACCTGACATTGACCGCAGCGCAGTAATTAAATCTAAGCTGTGATGAAAAGTACCAAAACTGGGGTCAACACTTTGATTTTTGTTTGTGTGTTACTATATTCTCCTCTTTCTTCTCACTGAACAGGCTCATGCAGCTGAATGGTCTGCTCCTGTTCCCAGGTTTCCTGTGAACTGTTTTCTTTGATGGTGTCGTGAGTTGCACTGTGAATCCTAAACACAGTTGAGGATTAATCCGTGACAGTACTATGGAGGTTTCACTGAACAGGAGCAACAAGACACAAGCGATGATGACATTCAAACAAATGGGACTTAGGATTTAAAAGTTCAAACATTAGTATTTTGACGTGGTCTTAATTGTTTACTGGAATCTAACAAGATTGCTGTCAGCCATTCAGGTTAGAAATTTGCTTTAATGAGGTAGCTGTCCTCGATTTCTGTATCGATTTTTTACACCTGTGTGTTTGAAAGAACCACAATAATCTTCATGATGGATAAAACATGCCATGTGCAGAGTGAGAGAGAGATCACAGAGATGAGGTGAATTCTAATCATCTTTAACCTTCAATACTATTCTTTTTAGTACTTTGCTTTTTATTAGAGATCATTTGAAATGGTCAGAATTGTCTATACCAGAACATATTTTTCTTTCCAATACCTACAATCATACCCAGAGGAGCCAATTAAATGCCTATGCTGGCAGTTCCTGACTCCCTTATTAGACTTATTATTTTTTTATAGAAAAAGTCAACACATTCTCCTCTAAATTGGGCTTTGTAACAGTTGGAGAGTGAAATCTATCAGGCATCTCTTTTGTCAATATAGGTTAACAGTTTAAACTGACTTTGTCTGCAGAGGTGATTTAATAATGCCATGCCACAAGTGGAAAGCTGCCTTTCATTAGAGTGTGCATTGGAAACAGCAACATAGAAAAATAATTAGGCCATTCAGGCCCTCATTCTGCCATTCCAATAGTTGGATTGTGTCTCAACTCCATGTATTTGTTTAGCTCCATATCCTTAACAAATAAAAACTATCTCTCAATTTTGAAAGTGCTAACTGACTCAGAAGAACAAATCACCAATTATCACCCGGCCAGTCTACCTTGAATCATCACCAAAGTGTCATCAACAGAGCTGTCAATCTGCACTTAGTGATAATGTGTTCGTATCTGATTCTGGTAGCATCATACCATTCCAAATCTCTGTCCACCTTGGTCCAAAATGGACAAAAGAAATCAATTCCAAAGGTGAGGCAAGAGCGATTGCCCCTGACATTAAGGCAATATTTAATCTTTGTGGCGCTAGATAGTCAGAGGAAAGCACTCCGAAAGCTGCTGTTATGCCAAGGGCATAGGAAGATGGTTGTTATTGTTTGAGATCAATAATCTCAGTCCTAGAACATCATTGCAGCAATTCCTCAAGGTGGTGTTTAGAAGATCCAGCCAGCTTCAAGAGTGACCTTCCTTCATCACAATCCCAGACTGGGTATTGTGTAATGAGAGAGGATTAATTATCAACATTGTGGTGTGAGATCCTTTGTGGAAGAGTAACCATAATATGGTAGAATTCTTCATTAAAATGGAGAGTGACACAATTAAATCTGAGGCTAGGTTCCTGAACTTAAAGAAAGCTAACTTCATTGGTTTGAGGCATGCATTTACTAGGATAAACTGGCCAAGGATTCTTAAGGAGTTGATGGTGGATAGGCAATGGCAGACATTTAAAGAACACATGGGTGAACTTTCACAATTGTACATCCCTGTCTGGCGTAAGAGTAAAACATGGAAGATGGCTCAACCACGGCTAACAAAGGAAATCAGGAACAGTATTAAAGCCTAAGAGGAGGCATGTATTTGGCCAGAAATAGCAAGAAACCTGAGGACTGAGAGAAATTTAAAATTCAGCAGAGGAGGACCAAGGATTTAATTCAAAAAGGCAAAATAGAATATGAAAGCTAGCTTGCAAAAAACATAGAAACTGACTGCAAAAGCTTCTATAGATACGTGCAGAGAAAAAGACTCGTGAAGACAAATGTAGGTCCCTTGCAGTTAGATTTAGGTGAATTCATAATGGACAACAAAGAGATGGCAAACCAGTTGAACAAATATTTTGGATCTGTTTTCACTAAGGAGGACATAAATAACATGCAAAAAATGCTAGGGGACGCACGGTCAAGCGTGAAGGAGGAACTGAAAGAAATCTTTATTAGTCTGGAAATTGTATAGAGGAAATTGATGGGATTGAAATGATAAGTCCCCAGGAGTCTGAAACAGTGAAACCCAGAGTACTTAAGGAAGTGACCATAGAATGCATCGGTAATCATTTTCCAGCATTCTGTAGACTCTGGAAGAGTTCCAGTGGACTGGAGTGTAATACCATCTCTGACACCTCCCTCCCCTTCCTGGACCTCTCCATCTCCATTAGTGACGACCGACTTGACACTGACATTTTTTACAAATCCACCGACTCCCACAGCTCCCTGGATTACACCTCTTCCCACCCTATCTCTTGCAAAAATGCCATCCCATATTCCCAATTCCTCCGCCTC
>NC_057732.1:10904001-11038597 GCF_004010195.1 Chiloscyllium plagiosum
CCCACTGACCTATTGTACTCTATGCCACTCTCTCCCCACCCCCACCCTCCTCTAGCTTATCTCTCCACGCTTCAGGCTCTCTGCCTTTATTCCTGATGAAGGGCTTTTGCCCGAAACATCGATTTTGCTGCTCGTCGGATGCTGCCTGAATTGCTGTGCTCTACCAGCACCACTGATCCAGAATCTGGTTTCCAGCATCTGCAGTCATTGTTTTTACCCTGTAAGTACTGTAACTCCACTCTTTAAAAAAGGAAGGAGAGAGAAAATGGGTAATTATAGGCTGGTTAGCCTGACAATGGTGATGGGGACAATGCTGGGGTTAATCATTAAGGATGTAATAACTGAGCGTTTGATAATCAGTGACAGATTCAGTCCAAGCCAGCATGGATTCACTAAAGGAAAGTGATGCTTGACAAATCGTCTGGAAGTTATTGAGGATGGTACCAGTAGAGTAGGCAATGGTGAATCAATAGATGTTGTTCATCTGGACTTCCAAAAGGCTTTTGACAAGGTTCCACAAAAGATATTAGTAAGGAAATTTAAAGGTCATGGTATTGATCTTTATTGAGGTAGTATATTGACATGAATAGAGAACTCATTGGCAGACAGGAAGCAGAGAGTTGGAATAAACGTGCCCTTTTCGGAGCAGCAGGCAGTGATGATGAATGGGGTGCGGCAGGGTTCAGTGCTGGGACCCCAGCTGTTCACAATATACGTTAATGATTTAGATGAAAGAATTGAATACCACATCTCCAAATTTGCAGATGACATAAAGCTGGATGGCAGTGTGTGCTGTGAGGAGGATGTTAAGAGGCCGCACAGTGACTTGGACAGGCTGGCTGAGTTGGCAAATACTTGACAAATGCAACATAATGTGGGTAAATGTGAGGTTATCCACTTTGATCACAAAAACAGGAAGGCAGCTTATTATCTGAATAGTGGCAGTTTAGGGAAAGAGGAGGCACAACAAGACCTGGGTGTCATGGTGGAACAATCGCTGAAGGTTGGCATACAGGTGCAGCAGGCAGTGTGGAAAGCTAATGGCATGCTGGCCTTCATAGCGAGAGGGTTTGAGTATCTGAATAGGGATGTCTTGCTGCAGTTGTATAGGGCCTTGGTGAGGCCACACCTTGAGTATTGTGTGCGGTTTTGGTCTCCTAGTCTGAGGAAGGACATTCTTGTTATTGAGGGAGTCTAGCAAAGGTTCACCAGACTGAATCTGGGATGACAGGACTGACATATGAGGAAAGATTGAATTGACTGTGCTTATATTCACTGGTATTTAGAAGAACATATCAAATCCTGTTGGGACTGGGCAGGCAAGTTATGGGAAGAATGTTCCTGATGTTGGGGAAGTCCAGAACTAGGGGTCACAGTCTAAGAGTAAGGGGTAAGCCGTTCAGGACTGAGATGAGGAAGAATTTCTTCACTCAGAGAGTTGTGAATTCTCTCCCACAGGAAGCTGTTGAGGTCAGTTTATTCGATATATTCCAGAGGGAGCTGGACATGGATCTTGAAGCTAAAGGGGAGAGAGTGGGAATGGGATACTGAGATTGCATGATCGTATTGAATGGATATGCAGGCTCGAAGGGCCGAATGGACTACTTTTGTCCCTGTGTTCTATGTTTCTAGGTTTCTATGGAAGAAATCCCTCCAGAAAGCTTGATGCAACTCAGATTCAGCCAAACTAGATGTAACATTAAATCCAATATTTTCTCTGATAAAGAAGGAGATAAAATAGGTAAAGGTTGACAATACATAACAGGTCAGGCAGCATCCTTGGAGAAAGAAAATGATTTGTTGTTAAACTCATTAACCTTTCAACAGAACTGAAGACTGAGATTATGAATTCCTGATTCTAGGATTAAGTGAGAATAGCAATGTCAGGAATTATTTCTTAATTTGCTCATGCAATGTGGGCATGACTGACTATGTCAGAGTATATTGCCCAACTTATTTGCCAAGACATCAGTTAAAAGCTAACCAGATTGCTGTGGCAATGAGACCACATAAAGACAGAAAATTTATTTCTCTGAAGGACATAAGTGACCAAATATATTTTAATGACAAATAATGATGGCTTCATGGTCAACATTAGACTAGCGTTTCTATTCCAGATACTGGAATTTCCAATATTTCTCACCATATGCCAAGATGGGATTTGAACCAATCAACCAGGGGTTTTGGAGTAGTAGCCCAAGAGCATGACCATTACACCCCCATGTCTCCTATCTATAATGCTAAATGATTACTGTATTTATCTCAATTTGTAGAAGTTTGGCCAAAAGTCAATACCTTTGCAAACGTTTCTGGTTATTGATGTTTATCAGTGTTTAACCATTAATGTTAATCAAGCCCCTCTTTAGTCCCATCATAAGCTGACAGCATGGGTGTGGCACTGTATTTCATCTTTAAACCACTTCTCACTTTATTGGTAAACTACACTCAAGTCCTGAGAAGACAAACAAAAAGAAACTGCAAGTGTGGAAATGTTGAGCTAAGGATCCTGTAAATGGAAAGGGTAGGTTCGTTTTCAAATGAAAGGACACCCATTCCATAATATTAGCGTGTAGTGGGGATGTAAGTTTAGAAATTGTGGTTATGCAGTCTATTACACATACACTTTAACTTCCACATAGGGGAAACTGTGAGCTATTTTTAAGTAGTTGGATGGTATAATGGCTCAGTGGTTAGCACTGCTGCTTCACAGTACTAGGGACCTGGGTTCAATTCCAGCCTCGGGTGACTGTCTGTGTGGAGCTTGCACATTCTCTCCCTGTCTGTATGGGTTTCCTCCGACAGTCCAAAGATGTGTAGGTTAGGTGAATTGGCCATGCTAAATTGCCCATAGTGTTCAGGGATTGTTGAGGTTAGGTGCACTAGTCAGGGATAAATGTAAGGGAATAGGTGTGAGTGGGATACTCTTCGCAGGGTCGGTGTGGACTTGCTGGGCTGAAGGGCCTGTTTTCACACTGTAGGGACTCTATTCTATAAGCTGATGATAAAACATTCAGCGGCAAAGGGTCTGCCCCTGAAATGTCAGTACTCTCGGGCTTATGTCACGCTGAAATGGATGCGAAACATTATTAGATGATAAGTGTTTTTGTTTTTCAATGGCACATCTATTCTATTAGGACAGATTTCATAACTTCTCCTCCACCCATGCCCCAGTGCTGGACATGAAGACTAGACCGTCAGTGGAGATCATAACCATAACAACTTCAAATATTCTCTCCTGGGATATGGACATTTCTGGCTAGGCTAGCATTTATTTTCCATCCCTAATTGCCCAGAGGGCAGTTAAGAGTCAACCAAATTGTTGTGGGTCTAGAGTCACATGTAGGCCAGACTAGGTAAGATAACAGATTTCCTTCCCGAAAGGATATTAGTAAACCAGATGAGTTTTTCCAACAATGGTTTCATAGTCATCATTAGACTTTTAATTCCAGGTTCTTTGTTGAATTCAAATTCAACCAATGCCATGGCAGGATTTGAATCTGGGTCCCCAGAGCATTAGCTGAGTTTCTGGGATTAATAGTCTAGTGATAATACCACAAGGCTGTTGCCTCCCTACTGCAGCAACTTCATTGGACTTCAACTTCCTGGGAGGGTGGGAATGAATTGAAAATGCAATTAGCTTTTACAAGTCTTATAGCCTGGGCAAGACAGACATTTCAGTGGCAAATCAAGGAGCAATTTTGCCTTATTGGCCCAGCAGTCAAAGCAGCATTGAGCCATATTCAGGGAAGTGGAATGTTAATTTTATTAACCAACAGTGCCATTAGTAAGTATATTAATTGGTTTTTGAGTACTCTTTCTGCGATTTCTGTCATTGAAACTGCCCTGTAGGATAAAACGAAGGTTTTTGCTATTTGTGGGAAGGAAATAGGTTGATCTGATCAAGGCAGTTTTCCAAACAACTCTGCAAGGGATTGATATCGTAAGCACACAAACATTGTGCAACTTAACTTGGTTGCTGAGTTAATATGCCAGCTCTCCAAACAGTTGATTAGAGCTACGCCTTTGTTGTGATGGAATTTCATACATACCCCATAATGCAAGTCAACAGACAGGTTCCAAGTAAGTAAGGACAATGTGCTGGCCCCATTATGCTTGGAAACACAAAGTGAGATGCCAAATGATAATTCCATAAGAATATTCCTGCAAATTTTCTTTGGCTAGAAATATCTGTCATTGAAATATTATGTGCAAGTGGGTTAAACATATTCAAAGTCTATTTCTTATCGATAATACCACTTCAAACAGCCAAAGTAGTTTGGAAAAGCTTCAAAGGTAGTAATTTACAAGTTGCATTCTGCCAGTAAAGGGGATAGGCTGGAAATAGGGCTATACTGTAGTAGTGATTCTTTGTCCAACACTTTTTTTAGGCTAGGAGTGCAATATCAGTAATATTCAGCCAAAGTATTCCATTTTTATTCGGAATTGATTGATCCTTTCTAAAACATGGATCACATTTCATATATCCCTACATTGTGGAAGCAGGTCATTCAGCCCATCAAGTCCACACCAACCGTTCAAAGAGCATCCAACCCATCTTATCCTTGTAACCCTACATTTCCTAATGCTAATCCACCCAGCAGATACATCCTTGGACACTACTGGCAGTTTAGCATGGCCAAGCCACCTAACCTTGGCACCTTTGGACTGTGGGAGAAAGCTCACACAGACACGGGGAGAATGTGCAAACTCTATGCAGACAGTCACCCAAGAGTAGACTTGAACCTATGTCCCTGGCGCTGTGAAACAGCAGTGCTAACCACTGAGTCATCATGCTGCTTTTCACCTTTTCCATTTGAATTAGATCATCTGAGATTTGAATACTTTTGACCATTTAGAAAGAAATATATAAGTTAATACTTAATAGGTAATATTGTTTGTTTGCAGTTTAAGAAATAAAAGTAAACTATTACTCATGTCAAATGGATGTCATATATTTATTTTCATTGTTTAGAAAATTAAATTGCCTTTAGCTTATGACAAATAGTTCCTACAAGCCTTTGGCATTGAGTCTGAAATCAGTCATATTGTGATTCATTTCACAACAAACATTTGATTAGTTGCACAAAGGGACTTATTCCCTTCCATCTTTTGCCAGCTTGGCTGGCACGCTTACAGTAATTTTACAAGAACAACTCATTATTTTCTGATTTCATAGTGGGAGGCCAAAAGAAATATTGAGGTAAATTTGGCAAAATTCTGTTAGACATCATATCCAGCCAATGCACATCAGAGAACAGTGGGTCCTTGGGATTCCACATTTCATCCGTTGATATCAATTCTGATTCTAAGGAGGTCAGGGCTCTGATGATTCTGAAGTGGATAATGTGCCTGTTTTCTGAAACAACGTTAGTTGGGTACAAGTTCCTTCCAAGTCAGCATCAAAAATGTATCTTTGGGATTAGAGCTTTGACCATGTTTTTAACTTTTATGCAGGATGTAATTCAATGACCCAGCAGTTAATTGGTCCATTGGATGCAAGTATGAAGATGTATTTATAGATAGAGTGAATGGCAAACCCGTGAAAATTGGGTTTTGATGTAGAAAAGTGAGACTCCTAGACTCTAAAAGGACTTTGCTTTTGAATGCTGGTGATTGAGGGAGGACATGACAATTCAATCCACTTTCTTGAATAGTTTCCATGGAATTTAACATGGAATTGAACAGGGATAGAGAGCCTCAATTCAATGTCTCAATCTAAGGACCTTCTCAAATGTCATACCCTAAGATGAATATCCAAAACAAGGTTGTTTATGCTCATGAACTTGCAAAGAACCTATGCCTATCCAAGCACACTGACAACTCAAGGATCCTAAGTCCAAATCATACCATGACATTTCACAAAATTGAGTTTTAAACAATAAGGTAACTGTGGGGCTAGCACCAAAAATTATCAAGGTAAATGCCAGATAATGGCAAGAACTGAATTAAATTCATGAGTATCCTTTAAGACAGGGAACTCACCTTTCTAATATCTGGTCCAGACTTTATGTAAGTCCCATCACAGACTAATGCATTTGATTGTCAATAGTGTCAGGACTATGAGGGATGAGTAGTACCAACATTCTAGAATATTCTTTTCTGTGATTATATAGATGATTAGTGAACCTGTAGACTGGAAGAGTTTGAGAAGCCAATGAAGGAAGATCAAGGGAAATAGAAAATGACTTTAAATTAGCAAGGAATAGACAAGCAGCCTGTTGGAGGTTTACACATATTTTAAACTGGAAAAGAGCTGCAACTTAGACATGGGTCCCTTCAATGCTTCGAGGAAATTTAAATGGAAATAAGAAAATGGAAGTCACATGCAATGAATATTTTGAATCTGTCTTCACAGTAGATAATGTAAAAATTAATAAACCAAATTGTAAAGTGACTGACGCGCTTAAATGAATTAATATGAGGAAAGAAATTGTGACAAAACAAATAATGAGACCAAAAGCCATTAGATACTCTATGTCTTGATGATCTAATTGTTTAAAAAAGGGGGATTTTCAGAGAATGCATTGGTTATGAACTTCCAAAATTCCCTAGATTCTGGAATAGGTCACAGGGAATTGTAAATTTAGATTAGATTAGATTAGATTAGATTACAGTGTGGAAACAGGCCCTTCGGCCCAACAAGTCCACACCGACCCGCCGAAGCGAAACCCACCCATACCCCTACATTTACCCCTTACCTAACACTACGGGCAATTTTTTAGTATGGCCAATTCACCTAACCTGCACATCTTTGGACTGTGGGAGGAAACCGGAGCACCCGGAGGTTTAAGAAAAGAGTCAGAAAGGAACAAGAAACTGGGGCTCGTTAACCTGTTGTCCAAAAACTATTGGACAACAGAGAAGTAAAGAGAAATCATAATGATTAGTTGGTGTTAACATGCTCTTATGAAAAGGTATGAATGTTTGAAAATATATTAAGAATTTTTGAGGATTTAATTACAGAGTGGATAAAGGGGAATTAGTAGATGTAATATATTTTGATTTCAAAAGGCATTTGATAAGGTGCCACATGGAAATGCTTTAAATAGAGACTCATGATTTTGGCGGTTATATATTAGCATGGATTAAGGTCTGGTTAAAGGACAGAAAATGGACTGGGGTAGTCAGGTATCGTTTGGGCTATCAGTTATTTACAAACTGACTTCATTACTTAAAGGAGGAGACAGAAAGTAATATATCTTGCTTTAATGGTAGTACAAAACTAGCACAAAAGGGAAAGTAAACTGTGAGGGGACACAGAAAGGTGATTTTAACTAACAAAAGAGCAGGTTTGGATTAAGTAGGAGGTCAGGCTTTATTGTTGCTCAATGTCTTGACTCTTACACTGAGCAGTCATGCTTTCTGAGATTGTCAGATCCACAGCAGTGTGCCTTGATGCCTCAGTGCTAGTTCCAACATTCCTTCCAAATTCCCCGCCCTGGCTTTCTTCACAAGCATTTGACTTTGTCCAAATCCCCAGACTATTAATCTTCCCACTGACCTTTGATCCTTTCACCCCTAGGTCTGTAATCTCTTATTAAGAAGAGCAGCATGTGGCACAGTGGTTAGCACTGCTGCCTCACAGCACCAGGGTCCCAGGTTCGATTCCAGCCTCGGGTGACTGTCTGTGTGGAGTTTGCACATTCTCCCCCGTGTCTGCGTGGGTTTCCTCCAGGTGCTCCAGTTTCCTCCCACAGTCACAAAGATGTGCAGGCCAGGTGAATTGGCCATGCTAAATTGCCCCATAGTGTTAGGTCAGTTAGTCAGAGGGAAATGGGCCTGGGTGGGTTACTCTTCGGAGGGTCGGTGTGGACTGGTTGGGCCGAAGGACCTGTTTCCACGCTGTAGGGAATCTAATCTAAAAAAAAATACTCAGGCAGCATATTTTCGGGGAGAAATAGTGTTATGCTTCAGACATTCCCATCCCTAACACTACAACCGCTCCTTACATCATCCATTCCAGTTGACCCACATACCCTCCTGGATATTCCAGTCAACATCTCTCCATTTCTGGGTTTGACCACATCCAAATGTTAACCTACCTTGTCTTGTGGCCTCCACCAATATGTTCCCATTTGATTGGAAGCTGAGCTTGACAATTGGGTTGCCTTCCTGGCAAAGCGCAGGCTAACTTAATGGACAAAAGGATGGCAGGTGGAATAAAATGTGGCAAACTGTGAGATCAGTTACTTTGATGAAAAGAATTGAATATTTTTTTAAATGAAGCGAAACTATTAAATGCTGGTGCTCCGAGGGATTTGTGTGTCCTTGTACATGAAGCACAGAAATTTAACAAGGGAAAGTGAGGACTACAGTTGCTGGAGATCAGAGTCAAGAGTGTGGTGCTGGAAAAGCACAGCAGGTCAGGCAGCACCTGAGGAGCAGGAAAGTCTACATTTCGGGTATAAGCCCTCCTAATGAAGGTCTTATACCCGCAACATTGATTCTCCTGCTCCTTGGATGCTGCCTGACCCACTGTGCTTTTCTAATACCACACTCTCGACAGAAATTTAACACGCAGATACAGCAAGGAACTGGAAAGGCAAATGTGATACTTGTCTATATTGCAAAAGGCTTGGAGTACAAATGTAAAAGGGTCTTAACTACAGGGCTTTGGTAAGACCACAATTGAGGTTTAGTGAATACTTTTGTCTCCTGACCCACTGAAGGACATCCAACATGTCACTGCAGCAGTTTTAGACAGGCACAGCATTGATTGTTTTAAACCAGCTATATTGCAAACTCAAAACACCATGTCTAAAATTATATGTGTATCCCATAATTGGACAGCATTTGCTCAATAATTTTGAATGTGCAGGGATTTACATTGCTGATCAAGTTAAGATTGTCAGTTGGGATTGCAGTGTGATGCACTTTGCACATCCTGCAAGTTACATATTTAAATACACAGGGCCCTGTTCTTTGCAGCAGGAAAAACATATCCACTCCTGCTTTAACTCAGCATAACAAGTGACAGTCTTTCTCTGCTTCATTTCTTAGGCCTTGACCAAAGTCAACTTACCTGCTTTTAAAGTTAAAACAAAAATTAGTCATTAACTGTAGTCATCATTTAACAGGTCCATTTATTATGGCAATGCCTCTACAAATCAGAGTCCCTTTGCCAATAAACCAGCACTCCCTACTCATTCAGTATAAAACATTATTTTCCTTTCACATTTCATGAGAATTGTTCTGATGAATGCAGGATGAGCAGTTTTGACAAAATGTCTGGTTTTAAGTTCTGTACTGCCTTAGATAAAAATGATATGGGGTTTAGTTAAGAAGGTTGAGTTCATGTCGAAGATCAGCCATGATTACATAGAGGGGTAGAAAAGGACCTTATTACCAACTTCTACTCCATCTCACCATCTTAAATATCTGAAGAAGGGCTATCTGCAGTCTCATTGGGGTAACACCTCGGAATTGAGGTGGTATCAACAAAAAAACTCATAAATGGTCTGTCTTTCCCTCTCCATTTTCCCAATCACTTTTACAATCCCAGGTATTAAATTGCAATAGGTACCAGCCTTCTATTCCAACAGGATCATTTGTCCCAGCTTGTGTTTTGTATACACTGTGGTGAGAAAAGCAGATAGCCCAAGAAAATCAAAACAAACAATTGCCATAGAGGCCAAACCCTCCATTGTTTGAAATCAGATATGAGTATGCTTTTTTTTAAAGAATTGAGCTCCAGCCAACATTCTGGGAAAGGCACACCTCAATAGCGTAAGGTTTTTTATATATATCCTACATTGATTTGACTCCAAAACAGTAGCCATGACCCATGAGTATCCAAGACATGTTGCCAAAACCATAAATTCAATTTCCTCTCCCCCCAGGTTATTCTAATAAATGGTTCACTTCTGGGACACAACAACTCTCAAACTTACGTTTTTAAAGAAAATAAAACCAGAGGCAGCTCCTGCTTTGATAGATTGCAGAGTGGGAATGAGGTTTATCACTTAAACCCCCATATCATTTTAATTACTCGGGAGAAAAAGCATTGACTCTGAAGACTACGAAAGCATGTTTACACTCCAAACAAAAATCACTTTGCCATGTTTCGCTTCTGTAAGAGTGCTTGTTAATGCTTCTTAAGTAGTACTATAAGCTAAGCCCATTCTGCCAGAAGTACAGGCATGTGTAAAACAATCTTCAGGAAAACAGAAGAATCAGATTTTCAGAGGCCATTATCAGAGAGGCTTAACAGGGTAATTTGCATAGTTTTCACAATACCGCATGGTGTGCACTGAATATCAGACTACATCCACCTTTAAAACTATAAGAAGACTCCAAGGAAAGTTATTCAAGTGTAACTTGATCATTGTCAGAAAGTCTTGACATAACTATTTTTGTGTTGATGTTGAACAACTTATAAAAGTCTATGGCACTTTCTATTTATTAAGACATGATGAATGAACTGATGGCATTAAAGTAAAGGGCTTGTATCTAAAAACAGCTTTCACAATGTTTCAAAACCAGTGAAGTACTTCTGAAGTAATATTACAATAAAGAAACTGTGAAAACCAATCTGCACACAGACAATTCCCATGAAAGGAGCAAGATATCTGACCTGAATACCCTGTAATCTGTTTTGGTCATGTTCATTGAAGGATAAATCCTAGGCAGGGTAACTGGAGGACGCCCCTTCTGGATGAAGCAAGAGAAGGGTGAAAATTAGAAAGAGAGTTGATATTTTCCATTATGGGGCAAAACCAAAAAATGCCACTCACACATACAGTTATCTATGAATCCTCATTTCACATATTCCATGTCTTACTCTTCCCTTCCCTCCACTGATCTCGATTTCCATTTCTGGGAGTTGCCTGTCAACCAACTTTGCTATTATGCCACTGACTCCCAGACTTACTTTGGCAAAAGTCCCTGCCTCTACGCTTCCATTAAGAGTTCAAAACCATTTCCCAGTTACTCCACCTTCATTGTGTTGGTCTACTTTCCACAGCATAGCTTCAATTGCATCTTCATTTTTCCTCGACTGACGATTCCTCTTTCCTGTAACTGTCAGGGCCCTTGCCAATGTCCATCTTAATTCTCACACCTTTACTCTCACCCCTATCTCTACACCCCACCCCCACCCCATCCATGAGAGCCACAATAGGATTTTCCTTACAATGGCCTCCTTTTGTCGCAATTGCTATCATGTGGAATGTTGAATCAATTGAAACTCTTCTCCCTCTTTCAACTTCATCCATTGATGGTTCTGCCCATTCGTGCAGAATGTACACCATCTACCAGTTTTCCTTTTTAATACTTTACAGTTCCCTGCAATAATTTTAATCTTTCATTGTTCTGCTCACTTGTTTATTTTTTTCCCTATCTCACTCTACCATCTCTGAGCTCACATAACCCTTCCTCTCTTAGCTTGGTGTTATCTGTAAACGTAATCAACTTTCACTTAGTTTTCAAATCCAAGTTTTTCGTGTAAACAATACTGGTGTCAACATAGCTTCTTGGGCCAACACACTTAGTATTCCCAGCCATCCCTTCCCAATGTAACTTAATTCATGAGATTTCAAACCAGCAGCCAATAATTGAATGTTATCTGGTCGTCTAAGTAAAGTACGCCTTAAGAACACGTGAGCATGAGTAGGCCATTCAGTCCCTCAAGGCAGTTCCATCCATCATTCAATGAAATCATGGCTAATATGTGGTCAAACTTCATATATCTGTTTTTGGTCCATATTCCTTAATACCTTTGCTTAACAAAATTGTATCTATCTCAAGTTTAAAGTTAATAACTGATCCAGCATTCACTGCTGTTCATGGAAGAGAGTTCCAAACATCCACTTTGTGTGTAGAATTGTTTGCTAACATCTCTCCTGAATTGTCTGCTCCTAATTCTCAGACTATGCTTCCTAGTTCAAGAATCCCTGATTGGAAACGGTTTATCTTTATCTAACCTGTCTTTTTCAGTTACTGTCTTGAAGACATCAGATCACTCATTAACCTTCTACATTCTATAGAAAACAAGCCTAAGTTGTGTAATTTTTCCTCATAACGTTACTCCTGATGTCCAGGTTTCATTCTTGTGGACCTACCTTGCACTCCATCCAAGGCCAATACATCCTTCCTAAGGTTGGTGCCCAGATCTGTTGTCAGAACTCCAAGTCGGGTCTAACAAGGATTTTTCCTAACTGCAGCAAAACTTGTGCTCCAATTCTTTAGCTGTGAAGGCCAGCATTCCACTTGCTTTCTTGGTTATTTTCCACACCTATTCGTGACTCCCCCGAGTACCTGAGAAGTCACTTCCTCAAAGAGGTCAAAGTGGTTGGTCAAACAGTAACGTTTATTCCAAATCCATGATGTGTTGCTATTTGAATCATTATCGTGTAGGTAATCTTTAAAATGTATGCTGAGAACCAATTGAGTTAATTTTATATTGGACTGAACTGATGCCAGTGGATCTCCAGTTACCTGTGTTGTATTCACCACTGTTTTAAATTATGTGAACCAATGTTGGCCTATTTCCAATACATTTGAGCCTCTCCAATGTAAACTGACTGCCACAAACTAATTCCACAATAATTAAAAATATCTTATTGATTCGTTTTGCAAGTGCTACTGGGGGATAGATGATGAGCTGTATAACTCTCTGATTCTGTTGGAATAGTACCAATGAATGCTTTAAATGTTTGTACTGGCCATAAAGCATTCCTCGCTGTTGAACTGAAGAGTTCATCTCAACTATTTGTTCTAGACATGGAAGTTCAGGCAGAGAAAATGAGGGAAATAATTATAGGGGAACCCACAAACATTTCACCCAGAGTCAATAATGCCATCAATTGAATAATGGGAACATGTTACAGATAATTTAATACACTAATATTATGTTTAATTATATTGCAAAAATTTAATAGTAATTTGTTTGCCATAAATAGATAATTAACTATTTTTGTTCCTTTAAATTTGCCTGCTCCTCACTCTCATGTTAAAATAATAGAACTAATGGTAGTTGGCTTTCCCCTAGGTTGGGAGATTTCAAGATTAAGGGGCAAATTTTTAAGGTGAGAGGAGAGAGATTTAAAAAAGACATGAGGGGCATTTGTTTTTTACACAGTGAGTGGGTTCACGTGTGGAAATAACTTTTCTGAGGAAGGGCGGATGCAGATATAATTACTATATTTAAAAGACATTTGGATAAGTGCATGAATAGGAAAGGTTTGAAAAGGCCAGGAACAGGCAGGTGGGACAAGTTTAGTTTGGGATCATGTTCAGCATGGACTGGTTAGACTGAAGGGTCTGTTTCTGTGCTACATGACGCTAGAATCCTTATATTGTTCACAAATATTATGACATAGCTTTGCTTTGGACATGTGTTATATTCAATATTTTTTTCCCAAGTCTTTCAATATTGAAATAGATATGAAATAAAAATATTCAATGGTTAAATGTTGAATACACATTTGGATGAATTTATTAAAAACTCATGTTATGTAGAATATTCAACAGGTCCCAATTTTAAGTCTATGTTGCTGACTTTATGATGACTGTTTAGTCAAAGGGAAGCAATTACATCCATTAGTTTGTTAAGAGTAATTTTTTTATTACATTTGTTAAAATGAAAGACTGTGAAGGAGTTCTTAAATAATTCTCCAAGACAGCAGATGTAGATTAAAAACAGGAATAGCTACAGCAACACCAGGTATAGGCGTGATTACATATCCTCACCTCAGTAGAGAAGATGGTGCTGCCCAATTTGGAAAAATCATAACTGAAGCTATGATCAGCAGTGGGGCTGAAATCATAGTAATGAATACTATGCTCCTACTAACCCCCATTCTCACATACCACATTGCCCTGCTCTCAAATCTGTACTGAATCCCAATCTGCAGGGCTGGGAGTGGTAATTGTAACACTGGTGCCCAGCAGCACATTATCTGATCAAAACCCTTGATATCAAAACCAAGGCTTTTACCACATGCAGAAACATTTCCTGTTTATTTCGCAATTTTGATAGCACTAGAGGACTCAATAAATTCTATAAACTGAGCAGGACCAAATGAAATCAGTTAGCAACGAACCGGAACACAGAAAAAAATGTTCCCTTAAAATAATGCTGGAGGACCCTTCATGAGCTTTGTACACAAATTATTCAATTGGAAACCTGGGTGATTTACTATTTGGGAACTTTATAATTTGGTGGTTAATAGATGGGAGAAAATACCAACATGATTTGGCGATGGGGAAAAAAAATTCAGTTGTGTCTGAGAGCATTCTGGATATAAAATAAAAAGACTGATGGAGTGGAGGGGGTCATCAATCCACACGCCCTGCCTATCTTCCATGGTTATGTTGGTACTTGAATGTCCATGGAGAGACAACATGCAAAACGCTCAAAGCTCTCGGGTAGACATGAGCTGGATGAACACCCACTTCCCTACCCTAATTCTAACCCTAACACTACCCCTAATCCTAACTATAACCTTAAACCCTAACCCCATCCCTAACCCTTACGCTAACTTTAACTATAACCCTAAATATAACTGTAACTTTGATCCTAACCCATAACTCTAACTCTGACCCTAACCAAAACTCCAACTCGAGATCTAACCCTAATCCCATTTGTAACCCT
The DNA here is from genome assembly GCF_004010195.1 of Chiloscyllium plagiosum. Taxonomy (NCBI): domain Eukaryota; kingdom Metazoa; phylum Chordata; class Chondrichthyes; order Orectolobiformes; family Hemiscylliidae; genus Chiloscyllium; species Chiloscyllium plagiosum. The sequence continues at coordinate 10,918,595 of NC_057732.1, forward strand.
AACCATAACCCCAAGTCTGACATTAACCCTAATGAGGTAAAAACAATGACTGCAGATGCTGGAAACCAGATTCTGGATTAGTGATGCTGGAAGAGCACAGCAGTTGAGGCAGCATCCAACGAGTAGCAAAATCGACATTTCGGGCAAAAGCCCTTCATCAGGAATAAAGGCAGAGAGCCTGAAGCGTGGAGAGAAAATGAGGAAACTGTTGAAGTCCACATTGATGCCCTGGGGTTGAAGTGTTCCGATGAGGCATTCTTTCTCCAGGCGTCTGGTGGTGAGGGAGCGGTGGTGGAGGAGGCCCAGGACCTCCATGTCCTCGGCAGAGTGGGAGGGGGAGTTGAAATGTTGGGCCACGGGATGGTGTGGTTGATTGGTGTGAAGGTGCTGGTGTGAAGGTGAACTTGGGTGGAGAAAGTTACATATCACACAACACCAGGTTGTAGTCCCAACAGGTTTCTTTGGAAGTATACATTTTCATAGCGCTGCTCCTTCATCAGGTAGATAGTGGGGTAAGATCATATTACACAGAATTCTACCTGATGAAAGAGCAGCATTCCGAAAGCTTGTACTCCCAAATAAACCTGTTGGACTATAACCTGGTGTTGTGTGATTTTTAACATAACCCTAATGCTAATCCTAATCCTAATCCTAAACCCTAACCCCATCCCTAACCCAATCAGCATTCCAAACACCATCCATAATTCCTATCCATAATCCAATCCCTAACCCTGTCCCTAATCCCATCCCTAATCCTAATCCTAACCATATCACTAACCATAACTTTAACTGATCAAACCTGAAGCCTAACTCTAACTGTAACCCTAACCCTATCCCTAACCATAACCCTAAATGTGACCTCAATCCTAACTCTCACCCTAACTCTAACCCTAACTCTAACCCTAACTCTAATCCTAACCCTAACTCTAACCATAACCCTAACTCTATCCCTATCTCTAACCATAACTCTAACTCTAATCCTAACTGTAACCCTAAACCTAACCCTAACCCTAACCCTCAACTCTCACCCTAAAACCATTTTGATTTAATCCTCCTCTCTTCCCCTACAATAGCTTTCTCTTTCTGTTACTATTGCACTGGCCCACTAGGCAGTGCATTTTGTTACTTGTTTAGTTATTAAATTGGGTGATCTTACTGGTGTTTTTATAAACAGCAATAATGCTGGTGGGGTGGGAGGAGGGTGGTTATTGCTGTTAAAGGGTGATCCATGTGTAGGTTTAAAAGAGACAGCAAAATTAATATTCCAACAATCGAATATTTAAAATATCTAGGCAAGGGATTTATGGGGAATGCTTGCATTTGGTTTAAAAGGAAATGAATAGGATCAAAGGGAAATGAATGAGGGGAATCCTACAAAAACAAAATAAAATCAAAAGGTTAATAAAACAAAAGCAGAAATTGCTGGAAAAGCTCAGCAGGCTTGACAGCATCTGTGGAGAGAAATCAGAGTTAACGTTTTGGGTCAAGTGACCCTTTCTCAGAACTGATGGTAGCTAGGAAAATGTCAATTTATATGCAGAACATAGGGTGGGGGAGAGCGTAAGGAGTAAACAATAGGTGGGGACAGAGCCCTAAGAGTGAGGAGAGCAGTGGGATAGACAAAGGAGTGGATAATGATTTGATTAGGAAGGTGTACAGCTATTAATGGAGACTGTTAGTGGCTAACAATAGATGGTGTGTAATAGCAGACTATTTTATAACAAGGCCTAGTATTTGGGGGTTGGGGTAAGGATATGGGAAAGCTCAAACCCTAAGGTTGTTGAACTCGATATTGAGTCCAGAACACTGTCAAGTTCCCAAGTGGAAAATGAGGTGCTGTTCTTTCAGCTTGCACTGAGCTTCACTGGAGCACTGCAGCAAGCCTGAGACAGAGATGTTGGCCAGGAAACAATGTGCTATTGAAGTGGCAGGTAACTGGAAGCTCAGGATCATTAACCTACAAAAGGTTAATGTTCTCTTAAGTAAAACAGGGGTTTTTCCTGACTGGGACTTCTAGAATGCAAGGGTTAATCACTTAGGACTGAAGTGACGAGAAATTTCAACACTTTAAGTTGATGTGGTAAGAATATTAACCTTTATAAGAAATCAAGGGATACAGGTAGGGAGCAGCAAAGGAAAGTTGAGGCAGAGGATTAGTCATGGTTGTATTAAATGGCAGAGCAAGATGGAGGGCCATAGGAGACTGCTTTTTTTTAATGTTCTTATGACATGGGACACATAAATTGACAAAAGATGAGTTCAAAACTGGGATCAGAAAGGATCATGTAAAACAGCCCACCAGAACTAACTCTGGAAAACAAAATGGCTTCTGAACAAATTGATAGAACACAAAGTGAATGAATCACTAGGCCCTGAATATTCATAGAGTCATAGAGATGTACAGCGCGGAAACAGACCCTTCGGTCCAGATTGTCCATGCTGACCAAATATCCCAAGTTAATCTAGTCCCTTTTGCCAGCACTTGGCCCATATTCCTCTAAGCCCTCTCTTCCTATACCCATCCAGATGCCTTTTAAATATTGTAATTGTTCCAGCCTCCTTTCACTTCCTCTGGCAGCTCATTCTATACATGCACCACCCTCTGTGTGAAAAAGTTGCCCTTTAAAACCCTTTTAAATTTTTCCCCTCTCACCAATAGGAGGGAGACTAGAATTGCATGCAATAATTCAAAAATGGCCTAAACAATGTCCTGTACAGACACAACATGACCTCCCAACTCCTATACTCAATGTTCTGAGCAATAAAAACAAGCATACCAAACACCTTCTTCACTATCCTATCTACCTGTGAGTCGACTTTCAAGGAGCTATGAACCTGCATGTTTTGGTCAGCAGCACTCCCAGGACCTTACCATTAAGTGTATAAGTCCTACTCTGATTTGCTTTCCCAAAATGCAGCACCTCGCATTTATCTAAATTAAACTCCATCTGCCACTCCTCAGCCCATCGGCCCATCTGGTCAAGATCCCGTTGTACTCTGAGGTAACCTTCTTTGCTGCCCACTGCACCTCCAATTTTGGTGTCATCTGCAAAGTTACTAACTATGTTGTTGGAAGAAGCCAAAGTATGAGACAATGGAGACTCTCCCTCATCAATTAGTACTTCTCAAGTACTCTGCCATGGAACTGGAGAACAGCTCAGACAAGACACCTTGCTCAGAAGAATTATCAGTCTAAAGTTTAGATCAATGAGTTGAAGATTATTTGTGGACAAAATCATAGAAGTATTCACGATAACACAAATAAGCTTTTAAAAATGTCTGAGTTAATCAAAGGCAATTAGCATGATTCTATTAAAGACAAATTGTGGGTGATTAGGCTGTGGCTGGCAATTGAACTTGATGAAATATGCTTACTTAATGGTCATTAAATTATTATCTTTCATTACTTTATAATTTGTCTCTCGGCCATTTGGACAGAGCCAGCGTACATTGATAATATGAAAGGTTCCTTCCACTGTTGATTGTCTGAGCCCATACTATAATGAGTTTAGACAATTTCAATGTGTCTTTGGAAAAGAAGATGATCAAAACCCGTTCACCAATTCACAAATTACAGTCAGGAACTAGATCATTTTCTCTCAGAGATGCCAAGAAGTTGGTTGATATGGAGACATTGGGAAATCATATTAGTGCATTCTGTTCTGAAATTGGAATGAAGGGACATTGTGGGTGAAATTCCGCATATCATGAACATCATAAAACATCATAAATTCTAGAACAACAATTAATGACTACTCTGCTGCACTGACCCGGGGATGGAATCCATAAGCTTCTAATTGTGAAACCCTTGTAAGTGAATTAGTATTATTTTCTTGATGCATTTGTTAATTCATATCACAAACTAAAGATGGGCCAAAAGGTAGATTCTGTCCACTAAATTGTCCCATCGTCTTGTCTCTGATAAATGCTGTTGGGAACTGACACTGGGAGTCACAATGTCAAACTCAGATGTAGTGCAACAGCACTGATCCCATCCTTCACAGGGGATCAAAGCACACAAAGTCTTTGAGGATATCTGTTCCCCATTTTGTTAGTTACTTTCCTACAACAAATGGAATTATTTACAAAAAGAATACATTTGTAGGAGGGACTGGTTGCTATCAGGTCAGACATCTCATGAATCTGTAAGGGAATATTGTATAAAACTACACAGAATAGACAAAACAAAAATAAGTCATTCAGCCTTGCCTGCCCACTTCAGATGTGTATGTCACACTTGGGCGTCTTCTGTTTCTTCTTCAACAAACTGTATTTGCAGCCCTCTCTGTTCTTTCTCCTTCATAGAATGTGGCAGCAGGCTAGTCGGCCCATCAAGTTCAAACTGATCTCTGAAGAGTATCCCACCCACTCCCCTATCCCAATAACTCCACATTTCCCACCTAGCCTGCATATTCCTGGACATTACAGGCAATTTATCATGACCAATCCACCTAACCTGCACATCTTTGGATTGTGGGAGGAAACCCACATGGACAAGAAGAGAATATGCAAAAATCCACACAGGCAGTTGTCCAAGGCAGGAATTGAACTGTGTCCCTGGTGCTGTGAGGCAGCAACACTAATCACTGAGCCACCATGCCACCCAATCCTTCATATGCTTATCAAAATTCCCCTTAAGTACACGGACATTATTCATCACAACTATTCCATGAGGTGACAAGTTTTACATTTTCATTACTCTGCCATACTTTCTCCGAGTCAACTCCCAGTGTTTCCCAGTGTCAGTCCCCAACAGCATTTATCAGAGACAAGTGAATCCATCTTAAATTGATGTCTTCTCGTTTTGCACTAACATCAAACTACCTGCAGAGGTGGTGGAGACATTATTTGAAATGTTTTGGAACTTTCTGGATTCCAAGAAGGTTGTAGTGGATTGGAAAACTGTTAATCTGACACTCCTGCTTAAATATTGAGACTGAAAGCAGGAAACTGCAGTGAGTCTAAAATCTGTTGTTGGGAAAAACACTTGAATCTCTTATTAAGGAAAAATAGCAAGATGTTTAGCAAAGTTCAATACAAACAAAGAGAATCAACATGGTTTTGTGAAAGGGAAATCATGTTTGCCAGATTTATTAGAGTTCTTTGAGGATATAATCAGTAGAATTGATAAAAGGGAACTGCTAGATGTGGCGTATTTAGATTTTCAGAAAGCATTCAATAAGGTGCCACATAAAAGATTATTGCATCAGGTAGCAGCTCATAGTATTGAGGGTAATGTCTAAGCATGGATTGAGGATTAATTGACACACATAAAACAGAGTTGGAATTAAGGGGTCTTTCTCAGGTTGAATAAACATAAATAGTGGATTAATGACTTGGAGGAGGGGCAGAGTGTAATGTGTCCAAATTTGAAGATGATACAAAAATAGAGGGGAGGGAATTTTGTGACTGGGACATCAGGAATCTTCAAGGAATAAGATTAGTTGAGTGAATTAGTAAAATCTTGGCTGATGGCGTTTAATATAGAAAGGAAGGAGCTAAGAATGATCAAAAGGCAGACTACTATTTAAATAGAGAGAGAATCTGATAATGTGCAGCACAAGGGGGATCTGGGTATTCTTGTTGATGCAGCACTAATGTGAGCATGCAGATGGAACAAGTAATTATGACAAATGGAATTTCAAACGTTATCACATGGAGTTGTAATTTAAATAGAGAGAAGTCTTGTTTCAACAGTACTGGATGTCAGTAAAGGGGTAAAAACAATGACTGCAGATGCTGGAAACCAGATTCTGGATCAGTGGTGCTGGAAGAGCACAGCAATTCAGGCAGCATCCGAGGAGCTCGTGGATGTCAGTAAAGCCCACCTGGAAATGGAGGTACAGTTTAAAAAAGGATGTGTAGGTTCACACTTCCTTGAAGGTGGAGTCGCAGGGAGACAGGATAGTGCAGAAGGCATTTGGTATACTTGCCTTTATTAGTCAGTGCATTCAGTATATGAGTTTGGAATAACGCATTCATTTCTGATCTCCCTGAATTGGACAGATGTTCTGAAACCGTTCAGAAAAGATTTACAAGGATTTTACCAGGGTTGGATGTTTGAGCTCTCGGGAGAGGCTGAATAGGGACTGTTTTTCCTGCAGCATCACAGACTGAGGGGTGACGTTATAGAAATTTATAAAATCATGAGGTGCATGGAACAAGGTTTTATTTTTCCCCAGGGTAGGGGACCCCAAAACCACAGGGCATAGGTTTAAGGTGAGCAGGCAAGAAAAGGGGATCTAAGGGGCAACATTTCCATGCAGCATGTATGAAATAGGCTGCCAGAGGAAGTGGTGGATTCCAATTACAACATTTGAAAGTCATTTGGATGGGTTTTTGAATAGGAAGGGTTTAGAGGGTTACAGGCCAAGTGTTGGCAAATGGGACAAAATTAATTGAGAGTATCTGGTCAACATGGAGGAGTTGGACCCAAGGATCGATATCTGTGCTGTCCATCTCTATGATTCTTTGTGAATACTCTGCCCCAGAAGGCAGTGGAGGCCAAGTCTCTGGTTACTTTCAAGAAAGAGATGAATAGAACTCTTAAAGACAGTGGAATCAAGGACTATGGGGATAAGACAGGAACAGGATACTGATTATGGATGATCAGTCATGATCATAATGAATGGTGGTGCAGGCTGAAAGGGTTGAATGGTCTACTCCTGCACCTATTGTCTATTGACTTTATGTACTGGCACTAGTGGCAGTTCTAAAGAGACTCAATTGGCTAATTCCTGGGATGAAGGGTTGGCTTATCAAGAATGGCTAAACAGGTTAGGCCTTTATTCATTAAAGTTTAGAAAATGAGAGGCGGTTTTGTGGGCACATTCAAGATTCTGAGGAGGCTTGACAGTGTAGCTGTTGAGAAAATGTTTCCATTAGTGGGTAAATCCTGAACTAAGGGCATAGTTACAGAACAAGGGGACATGCATTTAAAACTGAGACGTGAATGAATTTCTTCTCCCAGAAGCTAATGAATGTCAGGATTACTCTACCCGAGAGGTTAGGGGAGGCTAGACACTGGAAGTGTTAAAAGGGGAGGTAGATTTACAAATATCAAAGCTTTGAGAGCTGTGTGGAGCCTTCATTCCTGATGAAGAGCTTTTGCCCGAAATATCGATTTCCTGCTCCTCGGATGCTGCCTGACCTGCTGTACTTTTCCAGCACCACTCTAATCTAGACTCTGATCTCCAGCATCTGCAGTCCTCTCTTTTGCCTGACAGTGTGGAGCTGATGTGAAAGAAGAGTCAGCCATGAGTTTATTGAATGACAGAGCAGGCTTGTACAGTGAGTGATTGCCTTCTGCTTCTGTTTGTTCAGCCTTCTTGCTCTTAAAGCTTTTGTCCACATCCTAAAGAAAGAGTGTTTGATCTACTGAAGCTTCATTATCTAGTGTACAATTTCCCAGGCGTATAATGCAACTATAATTTGAACACTTCTGACAGATTTACCTTAACTGTGTTGCCTAAACAGATTATCTATTGTCACTCCAGAGTTCAGTGTTTCCCCACCGTGCATGAGTGAGTCAATAGGCATAGAAGTGTTATGGATTGAGGGGCTATGGAGATGGTAGTGGTGAGGCTATTTGCATGGGGACACGAAGGGCCAGGAGAGATGGTTGGGGGTCAGTGCAGGACCTGACAGATTGGTATAGCAGAACTCTCCAAGCTTAATTTTCACCAAGTGCCCTTCAGCAGATGATGGTCCACTACATCTGAGGCACAGTGAACCACAAATCATTGTTACATTGGCCCAGCTCCCTGGACGTCACAGAGGACTGATACATGCCCATCACAGCAATGGAGTTGGCAGGTTGTGAACACTGGGTGCAGACTTCTGACCTGCACCAGCCCACAGTCGGTAAAGGAGCTGCTGCAGATTGGAGAGCCCAGGAATGAGGCTGGGAATCCTGGAATTGGGAACCATCACCATTTTTAAAGAAGTCCTGAATTCTCCTGACATGGAGAAAATCCAAGCCTACGCGCACAATGATTGAGTCGCAAAGGGTGGCGCTGGAAAAATACAGTAGGTCAGGCAGCGTCCGAAGATCAGGAAAGTTGACACTTTGGACATAAGCTTTTCATCAGGAATGTGATTCCCAATGAAGTGCTCATGCCCAAAATGTTGATTCTCCTGCTCCTCGGATGCTGCCTAACATGCTGTGCTTTTCCAGTGCCACCCTTGTCAACTCTGACTCTCCAGCATTTGCAGTCCTCACGTTCTCCTAGCCGCACAATGATTGAGTCCAGACTACATGCTCTAGTCTCCATTGACTTAGAGATGAAAGAGTACTGTTGAGTTACAACCAAGAATTCTACTACACAAATGTTTTGGTGCCCTATGCCTGGTTAAAATGCACATAATAAAGGCGATGCTTAAGTAACTGACACCTTAAAATATACTGCTCACCTTCCAAAGATGGAAAACACACCTACATGCGGATATTTTGTGGTCCCACACAACGTATTTTTCAGCAAGTGCATAGCTTTGGCAGCACACCCTCTCCACTTTGAGTGATGCGTGGATCAATGAAAGGTGAGGATGGCAGGATATCAGGGCCAAGAATGTCTCAAATTGTAACTGTGCAGAGTGCCTTTCTTTCCAATGGTTCATCAGATGAATAATGGTCAAGGCTTCACAATATAAAGGACAGACTGTTGGCATGGGTTCTGATATCCTGCCTCTCTGGCGTCCTATTTAGACCACTAATGGTAGGTGCCTCCTGATGGCTGTCTCAGATCTGACTCAGGACAAGAGGAAATTGACCTGAATTACATCAAAACGTCCTACATCATGGCTTCAATCTCTCTCCAAAACTACCTTGCTGTAACCACGGGTCTTCAATAAGAGCTGATTTTATGTGAATTAATGCCTTGTTTTAAAAACATAAGACACATGAAGATAAAGAAAGGGCACTTGATCTGTTGAAACTCCAGTGTTTAGAGTACAGTTTCCCAGTCATTTAATGCAACTATATTTTGAACATTTCTGATATATTTATTTTAACTGACTTACCTGACAGCTTAACAAAGCAATTAAGTTATTCCTTGTTTTACTTTTAGTTACAAAGCTTGATCTTTTAGATTAGATTAATGTTTTAACTCATCCAAATATTGAAATTGCTGACAGTTCTATTTCTTTGAGTTGTGAGTAGAGATTGATGTTTCGTTGTTTTACCTTATAAATGATCGTCTTTCTACCTAAATGGAGTTAGAGGCTATCTTGAGTATTGTGGTTAGTACCCCTATCTACACACACACACACACACACACACACACACACACACACACACACACACACACACACACACACGATATCCCTCCTTCTGTTCTGCCTTTAGAGTGATTTCCAGTTGTACAGTCTCTAGGTCCAGGAGCTTGCTACGTAAATCCACGGTTGTGAATTCCAGGGATAAAGCTCCTCATCTCCAAAGTGCAGTTATGTTGTGGCCTCTGAGGTAGATTTCTCCACCCTGGCTGAACTGGTGTTACTGAGGTGTGCACAGAGGATGTAATATTGTGCTCCAGGTACTAGTGTTCCATTGCCCTCATTCAGTAGGCTGGTTCACTGATGCCTGTATCCACCACATTCTCTCTGGTTCGGTCTTAGATCCATGATATATCCCAACCACTCACTGAAAGCTCCGCATGTTTAGGGTGGTGTGCTTGGGTGCTAGGGTGGACGAAGGGGGCATCTAATCCCTTTGGACTCTGTAGGTGCTGTCGGGTCAGTAATCTGTTGGGCTGTGGAGACGGAAGGGTCCTGTGTTGATATTGTGTGTTTTATTCTGAGGCTGTTTACTATCATTTCTCCCTGTGCTTGCTTGTGCGTGGACTTAGTGCAATTAAATAAATTGTAGGGCTTGCTGAAAGCAACTTGAAAGTTGACATTTTAAAGCACTGAGAATAAGCATTTAGAAACTGGTGTGATATCTGCGCAGGTGAGAGATGGATACATAAGGCCAGCAACAGCGACAATGGATCTGCTGCCATATGGTTAGATGTTCCCTCCAAAGGTTCCCAGGTATTGAGGGTACCCAGGGGAAAGGGGAGATGATAACAGCCACTCAATAGGATTGTCTCAATGATGTCTCCTAATTAGCATAGGAAAATAGGCTCTCTTTCCAATTAAGGATGGCCAGTTGGATCTCAAATCAGGAGGATCAAGCAATCTTTCAGCTTGAGAGCTGTAATAAATGGTAAGAGAAGGAGCATTTCTCATACAGATGCCCAGCTTCCAATGTTTTTAAATTTTGAAGTTAAATCTCCACTCAGGCCCTCACCGCAGAGGGAAGAACCTCTCTACATAGAGGCACCTGTCCTCTCCAGCACCCAGGTAGGGGCAGGGAAGGCCTTGAGGCCAAGAGTGAAGCCATTCTGGTTGGTCTTCCATTGCAAGATGTTGACCTTGACTGGCTGTCGCAGACTGGCCCGGTCCAAGTTGCAGGACTACATGCTGAGGGACGCACTAAAGCTTAGGAAAGACAGGGAGAGACCACCATCTGAGGCTTTTCAGCCAGAGTACAATGGGGGTCCGCTCAATTAGTGGATCTCCTGGTGCCTCAAAAATATGTAAATAGCATCTTGCATAAGTAAGAAATGCCTTGGGTTTGTGGAACTTTCAGGAAGATCAAATTCCAGTATTTGTCTGTTTCTCCATATGCAAAGACTGTACAGAACCAAATTGCTTTAGTGACTAAGTTTGTATAGGATGTGTTTTTTTGTGAATAAAGTATATTTTTGAAATTAAAAAAAAGAAGGCATTGTGACCTGCCATCAAATGCCTGCCTTTAGGCATCAAAACTAGCCTCACTGATCTGTGGGGCTGCAGATCAACCTGAAAACCCCAGCTGGCTTTTGTTAGGTCATAAGCAAGCCTAATATGCAACTTAAATTCACCCTTCTGAAATGGCCACACTGAAAATGGCATCAAGAACTCAGCAAACTGGTCACTGCAGGTATTTTACCACCATGCCTACCACCTCAAATAGGCCTAAACATTCAGCCTGTGGTGTCTGATGCATCTGTGTTCAAGAGCCATTGCACAGGTTGTTTTGTGATAGAGACAGACTCAGCCTTGCTGGATTACCTCTGCCTTGCCTACAAAAATGGTCCTGACCTTCCAGTTGCTTGCCATTTCAATAAACTATCCTGTTCCCATGCTAATACTTCATTTTCTGCTTTGGCACTCTACAGCCTCTAAGACTCACCATGTGCTGAACAAATTCAGAGTATGACCTCTCTCCTCTATTTTGATCACAAACTACTTGCATCTTCCAACACGTCTCATTCATATTGACTTTGCTCTCACCGGATCCATTTTCTTCCCTATGCACCAATCATTAACACTTATTTTATATCTCTCTCACTCCTTTACTATCATTAATATTTTCTTTCTAGAATCATAGAATCCCTACGGTGCTGAAAGAGGCCATTCAGCCCATTGAGCCCTCATCGAGTCTCCAAAGAGCATCCAACATAGACCCACCCTATCCCTATAGCATTGCATTTACCATGGTAAAATCCACAGAGCCTGCACATCTCTGAACACTATGGGCAATTTAGCATGGTCAATCCACCAACCTGTGCATCTTTGGACTGTGGGAGGAATCCAGAGCATTAGAAGGAAACCCACACAGAGACAGGGAGAGAATGTGCAAACTCCATATAGACAGTCAGCCAAGGCTGGAATTGAATATGGGTCCCTGGTGCTGTGAGGCAGCAGTGTTAACCACCGAGCCTTATCTTTTACTCGACCTCACCATCTGTTCCACTCACTCTTCCTCCCTTCTGTCAAACGTATAAAAACTACAATTATGCAGCAGACCTGCTGAGCACTTTCTGTTTTTAATTGACAAAATCTTCCAATGATTTCCTATCACTTTCAGTAGGTGCTGCATATAGCGACCACTCAACTTGATTGTCCTCTCATGATTGTTTGAATGTCTATGTTTTTTTGTGGGGTGGGGGGGGGGGGGGGGTTAGGGTGTCCATGCACCAGAATAATGGTCAATAACACTTAGAGAAGTGCACCACTCTGAGGGAAATATCTTTCTGGTCAATACTTCTTTAAGCTAATTGTTTTGCCCACAATGCCTGAATCTTGTTTGTTTTATATTAAAACACTAACATATGATAAGCTACAATTGACCCAAAACCATTCGTAATCATAACTATACTGTGCAATATCAGAATGCTAAAAGGAAAATCGATCCATACCTCCCAGAAAATAGAATGGCATACATTGAAATAAGGCTCCAATGTTGAGGCAGAATAGAGTGGGATTCATCCAGCACCTAATGCTCACAGAACCTGTCCAAAAGTCTTGTCATACAGAATGCAAGAATAACAAAGGTCCCTTTTGACCTCCAGGATCAATATTTCACACATGAAGGGCAGGGAATTCACCACTGGATTTTATTTTTGAAGTCACACTACTGGGAATGGGGCTCATTCAGTATGTGCAGACACTGGTATTACATGTTTACAATCTCCATGGAGTTTTTTTTTGCTCAGGCGCTCTGCTCGCAGAGGAGTTCCTCATACTAGAGGGAAATTCCATTACACTCTCACGGACATTGTTGAAATATTAACGATCTGTTAGAAATGGATAACAATGGGGATTGGAGAGGTGGTCATGTCGGAGGGTGAGGCAGAGTGATCACTGTCAGAAGGTGATCACTGTCAGAAAGCAATCACTGTCGGAGAGTGAGGGAGAGTGATCACTGTGAGAAGATGATCACTGTCGGTAAGTGATCACTCTCGGAAAGTGAGGGAGAGTAATGAGGGAGGGATGATTATTAGGTGGGGTGGGGTGGTGCAGGAGTTAGCTCTGTTGTGTGGAGGGACTGTCTGAGGTGGGTATTCACACTGAACAAAGAAGTGCCAGTGGAATAATGAACAATCGCGTGAGCAACCTTAGAACTTTCAAAGTCCACAGAAAACAACACTCACTGCCATGGGGAAGGGGGTTTGAATTCCCCTGACCACTGAGAACTGCAAGGGAACAGTTAAGGTTCAGGCATGCTCCTTATTCCTGAGGGAGCTGGGATGAAAACTGTCAGAGAAACCATGAGCTTAGCTCAGCTCTACCGCAAAAGTGTGTGGATGGATTGATTACCACTCCTTAGTATCGATATTTTTAATTGACCTACCACCCGAGGTGTTGTGAGACACCTGTATAATAGGTGGGGCTTCACAGAATCCCTACAGTATGGAAGCAGACCATTCGGCCCAGCAAGTCCACATCCATCCTTTGAAGAACATTCCAGCCAAACCCATACTCCCACCCTTTCCCTGCATTTCCCAAGGCTAACCCACCCAGCCTGCACGCTTTGGGCAATTTAGCAAGGCCAATCCACCTAACCTGCACAACTTTGGACTATGGGAGGATGTGCAAACTCCACACAGCCAGTCACCCAAGGGTAGAATTGAATCAGGGTCCCTGGTCTTGTGAGGCAGCAGTGCTTACCACTGAGCCACCGTGCCAACGAGAACCTAGGCCTCCTGGCTCAGAAATATGTTCATGTATATATATCCTGACTGAATTGTGTTAGTTTGGGTCTCAGTTAAAATATAGGTTACACATGATCTTCATGGCTGTAAGTTTTTTTTAAGGACTGTTGCATGAACTGTCAACTGTCAACTGTCAATCACAACATCTCTTTCAATTGCCTTCCAGCTGATCTATCAGTTTGGACGCAATCTGGGGAAAGGCAGCTTTGGTGTTGTTGTCCAGGCAACACACATCTCCACAGACACAACATGGGCCATCAAGAAACTGAACAAGGAAAAGGTAACATTCTTCCTAAAAGAAATTGAATCCTCCACTCATTTCATGACTCATTAAACTTGGCCTGTGTTGTCTGTGGGGTGGGGAAATGAATGGGGATGTGGAGTAGAGAAAGCTCTCCTCTTCTGAATGATAGAAGGAGAAGTGTGAAGAGAATTCAGATTGATACCCATGTACTGAGCTGCTGCTCCTTGTGTCTGGGCTGTCCAGTTGCCACCGAAGAAACAGTCACCATTCATACCTGGGCCAAGGGAATGTTTAAAAAGTACAGGTAAGGGAAAGTACAGTACTCTACTGTTTATCACCATTTATACTGCAAGAATAATAGGCACAGGATGAATCTGTTAGGCTCAAAGGTTAGAAGAGGGTCATGTAGGATAGGAATTATCTCTTTTGATTCCCATTTCTGCCATTCATAAAATATTATGGGGTAACATGTACTTTTACTGGTGTTTAGTAAGCATAGTGTGGAAGTAGGCCACTCAGCCCTCCTAAGAGAATCCCAACCCTTCCCTGCTAATCTCCACATAATGGGCAATGGACCATAGCCAATTCACCTAACCTGCACATCTTTGGACTTTGGAAGGTAACCAGGGCACCAGGGAGTACATGAAAACTCCCCACAGACAGTTGCCTGAAAGCTGGAATTGAGCCTAGGCCCGTGGTGCTGTGAGGCAGCAGTGCTAACCACCAAGCCACCATGCCATTTTTCAGACTATCAAAAGATTTCAGATATTTTGGGGGAGATTATCTAAGCTCCTCACTGCCACCAACATGAGTTGGAAGATCATAGAGCCCACAGTGCAGCATCATCCAATGCAGTGTAACTCAGCGCCAGCTTTGATGCAGGTGATAGGAAGAATTTCCTGAACAGAATATTTAAACAGCTTTCTGAGTTAACAAGTAGAAAACATGTTCCTTCTTCTTGCTGTTGTGAAAATCCTCTGGAACTTGTGCTCTACGTTTCTGCACAAACTCATGTGAATCCCTTGTTGCCCACCTTCCATATGGTAATGATTACAGCCAGAATTGGAGGAATCTCCAGGTTGGGAGCACTGGCTGCTCAATTTAGTTTGGTCTTTTCATTCCAACAGATATCACAGAACCATAGATTGCTGCAGCATCAAAGGCATATGGATGGGTATACGAATTGGAAGGGTTTAGAGGGATATGGACCAAGTGCTGGACAATTGGACGAGATTAATTTCAGATTTCTGGTCAGCACAGACGAGTTAGACTGAGGGGTCTGTTTCTGTGCTGTATATCACTATGGCTCTCTGACACTATAAAAGAGCTATCCAATTCATTCTGTATCCTCACCCTTTCCCCAAAGTTCTGCAAACATTTGTTCTCAGTTAATTTCCCTTTGAAAAGTTATGATTGAACCTGATCCCACCACACTTTTGGGTATTGTGTTCTGGATCAGAAAAAGTTGTTAATATAGAAATCATCCTCTCATCAAGACTCTGAGCCTTTGCCAATGTATCTTCTGGTCATTTCTTTGGCTATTGGGGACAGTTCTCCTCATTGACTCGAAAAAACCTTTTCAAAAATTTGACCGTCTTTATTTGAATACCCTGTCACCTTCTCCACTGTAAGTGGAATAACACAACCTCTCTAGGTTCTGCACATAACCAAAGTTCTTTATTCTTAAGGCCTTGACATCCTCCTTGAAAATATGGTCCTCAGAACTGACCAAAGAATTGGACCTGGGGTTCAAACAGGGATTTGTAATGTTTAACACAAGGCTTCCTACAATGGGAGCAGGACGCCAACTGGGATCACGGGCTGAAACTTTAGGATTTGGGGTCAGAGGCAGCAATGTAGCACTGATCCCCATCTCTCACTTTCATAGTTTTTCAATCCTCTGCTTTGATAGCCCTTCTCTTTGCCCTTCCCCAGCTTCTTGGTGGTTCCCACAGAGGACTGATGACAATTTTCAAACCTCAAATTTGGGGTTAGACTGAAAAAAAAAGATTCAGGATATTCTTGCTTAGCAGAACACCCTCAACAATTATATTTAATGCTTCTTTCTATACTATCCAAGAATCCCATATGTCTTTCCAACAGCTTTTGTGGCACATCTTGCCTCTTTCAAACATTTGCACATACTAATCGCCTGGTCTCTTTATTCCTACAATGCCATTAACATTGTTTGGCCAATATTGTCTCTCATCATTCATTCAACCGAAATATATCACTTCACAACTTCCTACGTGTAAACATATCTTCAATTCTTCCATTCCATTTCACCAGTCTGCCTTTATGCTTCTGAAGCTGGTTATTAAAAGGTAAAGCCCCCATAATGCTACTAAACCATAGGGCTCCTCTCCATTAGAGAGAGATGACTGATTAAGTAAACCTGATGAGGGTCACCACACCTCAAGTGAGGGGTTTGGTTGGAAAGGAGACTTCTTCATGGCAACCTCAGCCAGTGTGGGAGTTGAACCCACGCGGTGGGTACCCCTCTTCATCACAAACCAGACATCTAGCTTACCGACCCCCTCTGCCTGTATGGTTTACTTCATTTCGGAGTTTCATGTTACCAGCAAACTTTGAAATTACACCCTCAATGTGCGAGCCCAGGCCATCTATAATTTAAAAAAAAAAATCTGGAAAGAAAGCAAGGGAGACTTGAATAAAAATTGAAAGAACTGCAGATGCTGTAAATCAGAAATAAAAATAGAGATTGCAGGAAAAGCTCAGCAGATCTGGCAACTCTGTTCTGACCCGAAACAGTAACTCTGATTTCTTTCCGCAGATGCTACCAGACTCGCTGAGCTTTTCCAGCAATCTCTACTTTTGTCTCAAGGGAGATCTGTACCCTGCTTTGCATGGTGTCATAGAGATGTATAGTATGGAAACAGAGTATTTGGTCAAACCCATCCATGCTGACCAGATATCCCAAATTAATCTAGTCCCATTTGCCAGCATTTGGCCCATATCCCTCTAAACCCTTCGTATCATATACCCATCCAGATGCCTTCTAAATGTTGTAATTGTACCAGCCTCCACCACTTCCTCTGGCAGCATATTCCATACATGCACCACCCTCTGTGTGAAAACATTGCCCCTCAGATCCCTTTTAAATCTTGCCCCTCTCATCTTAAACCTATGCCCTCTAGTTTTGGACTCCCCCACCCTGGGGAAAAGGCCAAGTCCCCATCCATGCCCCTCATGATTTTATAAACCTCTCTAAGGTCACCTCTCAGCCTCTGATATTCCAGGGAAAATAGCCCTAGTCTATTCAGCCTCTCCCCATAGCTTAATACTCTCCAAACCTGGCAACATCCTAGTAAATCTTTTCTGAACCCTTTCACGTTTCCCAGCATCTTTTCTATAGCAGGGAGACCAGAATTGTTGGGATGAGATGAAGTCATGGGATCATTTTTATCCTCAAAGCAGACAGGACCACAATTTGACTGAAAACTGACATCTCTAACCGTGCAGCCCTCCCTCAGGACTCCATTGATGTGTCATTCTCAGGATCAGCCATAAATTCTAACCTTGCTCTCAATGCCAATAACCCAAGAACTAATTCTTTAAAAAGATCTCAATTATATTTTCAGCTCTCAAGAGTGGGGTGTCGAAATCACAACTCTCTGATTCAGAGGCAAAACCACCAGTGTTAACACAGAATAACACAAGCGTTACAGCACAGAATGAAGCCACTCAGCCCATTTATATCTGTGCTAGCTCTCCAAAGGAGCAATTCAACTCATGCTATTCCCTGACATCTTCCTGTAGCCCCACACATCTTCCTTTTCAGATAATAATTCACCTCCCTCTTGAATGTCTCAGTTGAATCTGGCTCCACAACACTAACTGTGTTTTGATTTGCTTATTTTCTCTGCGGCACAGTGGCAACCACTGCTGCCTCACAGCGCCAGAGATCCCGGGTTCAATTCTTGCCTTGGGCAACTGTCTGTGTGGAGTTTGCACATTCTCTCCGTGTCTGCGTGAGTTTCCTCCGGGTGCTCCAGTTTCCTCCCACAGTCCAAAGATGTTCAGGTCAGGTGAATTGGCCATGGCAAATTGCCCATAGTGTTAGGTGAAGGGGTAAATGTAGGGGAATGGATCTGGATGGGTTGCTCTTCAGCGGGTTGATGTGGACTTGTTGGGCCGAAGGGCCTGTTTCCGCACTGTATGTAATCTAATCTTAAAATGGCACCAGAGAGTAGTGATGCTAAACAACACTCATGACAATAAATAAATCAAATCAAATCTCAGGCAGTGCACTCCAGGTCTTGCTGTGTGAAAATATTTCTTCTTTTGCCAAATACTTTAAGTCTGTGCCCTCTCAAAGTCGATCCTTCCATCAGTTGGAATAGTTTTCCCTATCTACTCTGTCTGAAGATGTCCGTGATTTTGAATATCTCTTACCAAATTCCCTTTCAACCTTTTCATTTCCACTCTATATGTAGAACTAAAGTTCTTCCTTCCTGTGCCAGTGTTATCACCTACATTTAATAACTTAACGATTAATTCAAACATATCAATAAGGTGTAAGAGCAGGCTTGCTCAACCCTTCAAGCCTATTCCGTTATTCAATAAGACCATGGCCAATCTGCTTTTAACCTCAACTCTACATTCCAGCACATCCCTGATAATCTTTCATCTCTTTGGTCACTGAGAATCTATCTACACTTACCTTAAACATACTTAAATATTCAGCATCTAGAGTCACAGAGGCAAAACGACGTTGGTAGCATGGTAGCCCAATGGTCAGCACTGTTGCCTTCCAGAGCCAAGGACTTGGGTTCAATTCCAGCCTTGGGTGACTGTCTGTGTGGAGTTTGCACATTCTCCCTGTATGTGTATGAGGTTTCCTCTCACAGTCCAAAGATGTGTAGGTTAGGTGAATTGGCCATGCTGAATTGCCTGTGGTATCCAGGGATGTGTAGGTTAGGTGCCTTAATCAGGAGTAAATGTAGGGGGATGGGTTACTCTTTACAGGGTCAGTGTCGACTTGTTGGGCCAAAGGGCTTGTTTCCACACTGTAGGGATTTTAATTCTACATCACAGAAACAGACCCTTTGGTTGGCCTATGCCAACCAAATATCCCAACCTAATCTAGTCCCATTTGTTAACACTTGGCCTAGTGGGCAGCATGGTGGCACAGTGGTTAGCACTGCTGTCTCACAGCGCCAGAGACCCGGGTTCAACTCCCGCCTCAGGCGACTCTCTGTGTGGAGTTTGCACATTCTCCCCGTGCCTGCGTGGGTTTCCTCCGGGTGCTCCGGTTTCCTCCCACAATCCAAAGATGTGCAGGTTAGGTGAATTGGCCATGCTAAATTGCCTGTAGTGTTAGCTGAAGGGATAAATGTAGGAGAATGGGTCTGGGTAGTATACGCTTTGGCGGGTCGGTATGGACTTGTTGGGCCGAAGGGCCTGTTTCCACACTGTAAGTAATCTAATCTAATCAAAAAAAGTGCCAAAGATTCTCAACTCTCTGAAAAACATTATTTTTCCTCATCATGGTCTTAAACGGACAGCCAGTTATTTCTAAACTATGACTCCTCGGTCTAAGTTCTCCCATGAGGAACATGCTTTCAATGTCAACCCAGTCAAGTCCCCTCGGGATATATATATGTTTCAATTAAATCAAGACTCGTAATATGCCAGAGGGATTAGTCAGTGAGTCTGAATTGTATCGAAAAAGTATGGATGTTTGAGTATGTCAAACTTATTCAATCTATTTAGCAATCATCTACTTGGCTTCCCATTTCCCTGCCCCTTGGTTGCCACTCCTGGTCATAGAATATTATGTGGTAGCATGCAATCTGTACTTTTGCTCAGTATTTGATGTTCCAATATTTCTTCAACACTATCAAAATATTTCAGATACTTTGTGGGAGATTATCTGCATTCTTTATTGTCACCAGCATGTGTTGGAGGCTCATGGATCCCACACCCAAAATTCTAAATCATCCAGGTACCCATTACTCAGTGCCAGTTTTGATGCCAGGGTCAATGAATTATCGAACAGTCAACAAGTCACAGATCTGCACACTTGGCACCAATACATAATGCTTCCAGCAGGAGGCACTGGATAGCATTCACAGGGAGAAACTCTAACATATTTGAATTGTAGGCATCCAAACATCAACTGCACTGCCCCTCCAGTTACCAGACCAGAAAATGAAAAGTTCCTTTCTGTGTGTTGTATCTAAATGATTTGCTGTGATATTTGCTGCAGAGGTTGAACAAAACTCCCATCTTCTCATTTCAGGCTGGGAGCCATGCTGTGAAAATGCTGGAGAGGGAGATTGCCATCTTGAAGATGGTGAACCATGAACATATCATTAAACTAGAAGAAGTTTATGAAACAACAAAGGTAATGGCTTTCTAGATAAGTACTTAGGAAAACTTGAGCTTTGTATAATATTTACTCAGTACATTCCTCTTGATTGCCATTAATGTTTCTTGTGGTATTGCAACTTGTTTTCATATGTGCCACCCTGAGGGGTCTATCTGCCCTTCATTGATTGATCTTCCTGAAAGGTGAACAGAGGTGGGTGATGGCAGGATTAACAATATACAGACAGAGGGTATGTAATTCAGTTTACTATAAATTGCATAATTAAATTAAACCTGGTGAACATGATGAACCCATGCTTCTAGCTCCAAATGACATGCTTTTGGCTCCACTCAATGTATAGCTTATTCCTTCTTTTCATAGCAGTTGCTTCAGTAGTGAGCTTCAGTTTCTCATCTCACAATATTCAGGATTTACTTACTCATAACTGGGTGCATGCATGAGGTGGATAATACCAGGTGTGTTACAAGGATAGCATGTCTCATTTCCACTCTTTGCATCAGAAGTTATTCTAAATTGATGACCACCCACATCAATGGTTACTTTGGACTCAGTTTATAACATAACCCCTGTTTTTGGAGAGGTTCCTTGAGGCATTGAAAGTTGATTTATACGCTGACATCCACGGTATTAAAGGGTGAGAAAATTCCGGTTTTTAAAAATATTAATTCATGGGATGAGGGTGTCGTTGGTTAGGCCAGAATTTATTGCCTAACCCTAATTGACCAGATGGCAGTTTAGAGTCAACCATAGTGCTCTGGTTCTGAAATCACATTTAGGCCAGACCAGGTAAGGATGGCAGATTTCGTTCCATAAAAGACATTAATGAACCAGTTGGGATTTTCCTGACAATTGACATTGGCTTCATGATCAGCATTAGACTCTTCATTCCAGATTTATTTTATCAGATTCAAATTCCACCATTTGCGATGGTGGGATTCAAACCTGGGTCCCCAGAACTTTATCTGGGTCTCTGGATTAACAATCCAGTGATGATATCACTATGGTATCACCTTCCTGATACGCCCCAAATTGGCTCCCAGGTGAAGGGAAAGAGGCCACCTGCCTGGAGATAGCCTCCTATGAGGAAACCAGAGGCCTAATACTCCAGGCAGGCTTAGAGGTTTGCCTCAACTGAACTGGAACCACAGTCAGCTCTGGAGGGGTTCAAATCCTCCAATGGTATTTGGGATGATGAAGGCATTTTTTATGTTAAAGTTAAAACCGTTGGAGAGAGAGAATGCTACTCCCTCGTTCATCTGCAAAGGCATTCTATTGACTTCCTATTCACAGAATCACAGAATTATCATGGAGCAGCAGGAGTCCATTTGGCCCATCATGTTTGCACCAGCAATGGCACACTAGCTGCCAGAACTCACTTCCTGCCTTTACTTAGACAGCAAGTGCTATTTTGATCAGGAATTGGCCAATTTGAAGAAAACCATTGCTGAGTGACTGTTCCCAACACAGTGCTTGTTTCTACTAACATTAAACTTCCCGCTTTGCCATCCTCCACGTGGAATCCATTTTGTGTGAAAATTCAGAATGGTGTTTAGCACCACATTGCATTGTTTCAAATCCTGCTTTTCTCAGAGGAATCAAGTTTAATTACTTGAATTTAAATTCACTTGAGAAAACCTTCAATTTACTTGGGGGTAAATGCTGGGGATATACTACAGATTTCCCAACAGCCAGTGGGAGATAGAGGACAGATTATGTAGGCATATTTTGGAAAGATGTAAAACCAGCAGAGTTGTTGCGGTGGGTGTTTTTAACTTCCCCTATATTGACTGGGCTTGGATGGGGCAAAATTTGTTAGCATTCCTGATGAAGGGCTTTTGCCCGAAACATCGATTTTCCTGCTCCTCGGATGCTGCCTGACCTGCTGCGATTTTCCTGCACTACTCTAACCTTGACTTTAATCTCCAGCATCTGCAGTACCCACTTTCGTCAGAATTTGTAAGGACCATTCAGGAGGGTTTCTTGACAGAGTATGTAAACAGTCCAACCAGGGAAGGGGTTATACTGGGAGAAAGTGAGGACTACGGATGCTGGAGATCAGAGTCAAAAAGTGTGGTGCTGGAAAAGGAGCAGGGCAATTGACATTTCAAGCATAAGCTCTTCATCAGGAAGGGGTTAAATTGTACCTGGTTTTGGGAAATGGGCCTGGCCAAGTGAGTGAAGTTTAAGGGGGGAAGCATTTCAGGAGCAGTGACCATAATACTGTGAGTTTTAAGATACCAATGGAGAGGGATAACAATGTGAATGTGATAAATTAGGGAAAGGCAAACTACAACAACATTGGAATGATTTGGAGATGCTGATGTTGGACTGGGGTGTACAAAGTTAAAAATCACACAACACCAGGTTATAGTCCAACAGGTTTAATTGGACTCAGCGCTCTGAAAGCTAATGCTTCCAATTAAACCTGTTGGACTATAACCTGGTGTTGTGTGATTTTTAACTTTGTACAACAATATTAGGCAAGATCTCAAGAATTTTGATTGGAGGTGGCTGTTTGAAGTAAATCTACATTGGACATGTGAGAGTATTTCAAATGGCAACTGATAAGAGTTCGGGAGCGGTACATTCCTGCGAGAATGAAGGATGCCTGAACCTTGGATGACCCGGAATGTTATGACCTTGGTCAAAAAGAAAAAGAAAGCATACGTAAGGTCTAAGAGAATGGGAATGGGAATTGAAGTCCTTGAAGTATATAAGGAAAGTAGCAAAGAACATAAACAAGGAATTAGAAGGGCTAAAATGGGTCACAAAAAGTCATTAGCAAACAGGATTAAGGAGAACCCCAAGGTTTCGTATAACAATATAAAAAGCAAGAGAGTAGCCGGGGAAAGGGTTGGTTCACTCGACAAAGGAGGGATTCTATGTGTGGAGCCAAAAGAGATAGGTGAGGTCTTAAATGAATACTTTGTGTTGGTATTCACCAAAGACAAGGAATTGGTGGAGGATGATCTCAGGGAAGGGAGTGTGGAATTTCTAAGCCAAGTTGCTATTACAAAGGAAGAGGTGTTAAAAAATATGTAGGTAGATACATCCCTGGGTCCTGATGGGATATATCTCAGAGTATTTAGGTGGCCAGGATATCAAATTGCTGGAGCATTGACAAATAATTTTGTATCCTCTTTGGCCACAGGTGAGGTCCCAGGGGACTGGAGAATAGCCAATGTTGTCCCATTGTTTAAGAAGGGTAGCAGGGATAATCCAGGAAATTACAGCCCTGTAAGCCTCACATCAGTGGCAGCGAAATGTTTGGAAAAGATTCTCAGGGACAAGATGCATTTAGATGCAAATAGACTTAATATTGATAAACAGCATGGTTTTGTGCACAGGAGGGAGTGTCTCACTAACGTGAACAAGATTTTTGAGGAGGTAACGAAGATGATTGATGAGGGAAAAGTGGTTGATGTTGTCTACATGGACTTCAGTAAAGCCTTTGACAAGGTCCCTCATGATAGGCTAGTATGAAAGGTGAAGTCACATGGTATCAGGGTGAGCTGGCACAATGGATACAGAACTGGATTAGTCATAGGCAACACAGGATAGTGGTGCAAGGATGCTTTTCGGTATGGAGGGCTGTGACTAGTGGTGTTCCACAGGGATCAGTGCTGAGACCTCTGCTGTTTGTGGTCTACATTAATGATCTGGAAGAAAACGTAGCTGGTAAAATCAGTACGTTTGTGGATTATTAAAAGATTGATGGAGTTACACATAGTGAGGAGGATTGTCAGAGGATACAGCAGGATATGGATCAGCTGGAGGTATGGGCAGAAAAATGGCAGATGGAGTTTAATCTGGACAAATGTGAGGTGATGCATTTTGGAAGGTCAAGGTGGAAATTATGCAGTGAATGGCAGAACCTTTCTGAGTATTAATATGCAGAGAGATCTTGGTGTGCAGGCCCACAGATCACTGAAGGTGTCAGCGCAGGTAGATAAGGTAGTAATTTAGGCCTATGGCATGCTTGCCTTCATTGGAAGGAGCATTGAGTATAAGGATAGACAAGTTATGCTGCAGCTTTATAGAACTTTAGTTAGGCCACACCTGGAATATTGCATACAGTTCTGGTCACCACACTACCAGAAGGATATGGATGCTTTGGAGAGGGTGCAGAAAAGGTTTATCAGGATGTTGCACGGTAAGGGGAATTTTAGCTATGAAGAAAGGTTGGATAGACTGGGTTTGTTTTCACTGGGAACACAGGAGGTTGAAGGGCGACCTGATAGAAGTTTATAAAATTGTGAATGGCGTGGATAGAGTGGAAAGTATGAGGCTTTTCCCCAGAGTTGGGGGCGTTGGTCAATTACTAGGGGACACAGGTTCAAGGTGTGAGTTGGGGGGGGGGAGGAGGAGTTTAGAAGAGATGTGTGATGCAAGTTTTTCACACAATGTGTGGTGAGTGCCTGGAACACGCTGCCAGAGGAGGTGGTGGAAGCAGACACAATAGCAGCAGTCAGGAAAAACCTGGACGAGTATGTGAATAGGAAGGGAACAGAGGGATATGGATTCTGTAAATGAAGACAATTTTATATGGAGGGGCAAAATGTGTCAGCGCAGGCTTGGAGGACTGAAGTATTGTTCTTTGTTCTACTTGAGAATCAATTAAATAAAAGGGGGATGCATTTGAGGAGTAACTCATTGTTTTGCCCTAAACATGGCAACATATCAATCATTTATGATGTTTTGCTGCTGAGAATATAGATGGCAGGTTTGAAACAGCATAGTAACTTCAAATTTTACTGGTTTTCCTGAAATTGGCCAATTGCTGATCAAAGGTAGCACTTAGTAGCTAAGGACAGTTATCAAGCTTGTGCAACTGCTGTGCCATTAGCTGGTGCAGACGTGATAGGCTATTTGTCTAGTCATATGCATGAAGTCCTGCCCCTGATGTTACAGCATCATAGATGCAGTGTTCCTTTTCAAGGCTTCCACAGCGATGTATGTTAGCACCTCACCTATACATTTCAATCATGCACAACTCAGATGATGAGATAGAGAGCCATACATTCAGTTTTGATAAGAATACAACAGTAGGTGACATTGTAAGCTGTGAAGATGGGAGCATTCAATTACAAGGAGATCTGGGTACTCTTCATATAATGTTGCTCCATTATGTACTATTTCAAATGAAGTTTGTTTTCTTTATAGGACGATATGGAGAGGCTGAATAGGCTGGGACTATTTTCTTTGGAGTATCAGATGCTAAGGGGTGACCTTATAGAGGTTTATAAAATCATGAAGAGCATGGATACAGTGAATAGCCAAGGTCTTTTCCCCAAGGCAGGAGATAGGTTTAAGGTGAGAGGGGAAATATATAAAAGAGACCTAAGGAGCAACTTTTTTCACACAGAGGGTGGGCAGGAGTCCTGGTTGAAGAAGTAGGCGCGGAGGCGAAGGCGGCGGAAGAAATGCTCAATGTCTCGCCGTGTATTGAATTCGTTAATCCGGGAGCATAGGGGGATGAAGGTGAGGCCTCTGCTGAGGACTGATCTTTCATCCTCAGAGAGGGGGAGGTCTGGAGGGATGGTCAAAATACGGCAGGGCTAGAAGCTAGGACCTGGTGTGGGACTGGAGCTGGGAGCGGGGGCGGGGTTAGGCATGGGGGCGGGGATCGGCGTGGGGGGCAGGGTTAGGCGTGGGGGCTGAGATTGATGTGGGGGCGGGGACGCATGCAGCATGGTGGTTGTGCAGGTTAGTGACGTCACTGGGGGCGGAAGTTGATGCTGTGATGGCAACTCCGGGGGCGGAAGTGGCTGCGGCGAACGCAGAAACGGTGTTGTTCCCGGTGGCTGTGGACCCCGCGGAGGCCATGAATCTGTTGGCGATGGTCTTCCTGGCGATTGTGGAGGCGGTTGTCTGGGCGGCGATCGCGGAGGCAGTTGTCTGGGCGGCGATCGCCGAGGCTGCATGGCCGGTGGGGGCGGAAGTGACGTCATGGTTCGCGGCGGCGGTTGCTGCAACGGCCGCGTGGTTAATGGTGCCCGAGCGCTTCCGGAGGCCGATGGAATATTCTGGAACGGTTGAGGAATCCGGAGTGTGGGGGATAAGTACATGAAAGTTTTTGGTACTTACTGTCTTTAATTTCCGATATGGCTAGGAAGAACTGTTTGTTTAGTGTATGGATTCTTCTGTGGATGAAGAAGAGTAGAGGTCCTTTACAGGTCTGTGAGAATGTTGTCCAGAGCTGGGGTAGGGCTGAGTGCAGGGAAAAGAGAGACAGAGTGGTGTAGGAGAGAGACAGACAGAGTGGGAAAGGAGAAAGAGAGACGTGAGAGACTGAAGTCTGTGCAACCCGCAGGGATTTAAACATAAGGCAGAAGCACCCAGCAAGCAGTGGTAGGGAGCTTGCTGCAGCAAAGAGATCATAGAGTCACACAGCATGGAAACAGGCCCTTCAGCCTGACTTGTCCATGCTGACCAGGTTTTCTAAACCCAACTGGTTCCATTTTCCTGCATTATCCCTCTCAACCTTTCCTATCCAGGTACCTGACCATATATTTCTTAAATGTTGTAATTGTACCTGCCTCTACCACTTCCTCTGGCAGCTTGTTCCATACATGCACTACGCTCTGTGTGAAAATGTTACCCCTCAGGTCCCTTTAAAGTTTTTCCCCTCTCACCTTAAACCTATGCTGTCTAGTTTTGGACCCCCCCCCCCCCCCCCCCACCCACCCAGGGGAAAAGAGCCCAGCAATTCACCCTATCAAGAGATCAAGAGAATTCATCAATGAAGTCAGATGCATTAAAACATTCCAAAGCAGGAGAATGAGAATGCAATATTGCTTGAATGTTTGGGATAATCCCTACAACAGGGAGAACAATCGAGTTAATGAAAATCAAAGCAAGTTACACCTCCAAGTGCTGAGAGGGTGAGTCAACTTAGATACAGCACCATGTAGTCACGGAAAGATTCTTGGCAGCCTGGATCGAAGGCCAAAACCAGTCAAAGAGCCTCTCAGCATCAAGGTCACCCAAGAACAAACCAAACCCCTGAATGAGGCCTTGCAGAGGTCTCAGTGGGTTAGTTTCCATGCTTGTTGTGAATGGTTTGACCATTTCATGAATTGTTGTTGTCGGCACAATATGGAAGTGTCTGGTGAAGAGGTTAGTGCTGTCACTAGGCTGAACAAATTCATGCCCAATTGAAGACAGTCATTAAAGAAGGTATCTACTCACCAAAGCAAGGTTTTAACTTTGCTGAGATGAGACTTGGCTAGAGGTAAAAATCCCAGTGAACATATAATTCAAAACAGGAGATGATAGGCCAGAAATTAAAGTTATTAAACATCGTTTACTTGACAGGAACATGGCAGGAGATGTAAAGATACTGCCCTGAGGGCTATACATCCGAAATACCATGAGCACTGAAGAGCCACTCTAAGAAATATCTGCCATCCAATATAACACTCAAACAAGAAAGCCTGGATGATGGACATGCATTTTCAGGATTTGCTTTCTCTGTGTTCTCTCCCTGTTGGGAAGGCGTATTGTGCCAGAGAAAATATAACCATCAATTGAAATGTCTGAAAACATGTACATGATTTACCTTCCAATAGGTGCAGGAGTAGGCCATTCTGCCCTTCGAGCCTGCACCACCATTCAATATGATCATGGCTGATCATCCTTAGTCAGTATCCTGTTCCTGCCTTAGCTCCATAACCCTTGATACCACTATCCGTGAGAGCTCTATCCAACTCTTTCTTAAATGAATCCAGAGACTGGGCCTCCACTGCCCACACAGCCACCACTCTCTGGGTGAAGACGTTTCTCCTCATCTCTGTCCTAAAAGGTCTACCCCGTATTTTTAAGCTGTGTCCTCTGGTTCGGCACTCACCCATCAGCGGAAACATGTTTCCTGCCTCCAGAGTGTCCAATCCTTTAATAATCTTATATGTCTCAATCAGATCTCCTCTCAGTCTTCCAAACTCAAGGGTATACAAGCCCAGTCTCTCCAGTCTTTCAGCATAAGGTAGTCCCGCCATTCCAGGAATTGACCTCGTGAACCTACGCTGCACTCCCTCAATAGCCAAAATGTCTTTCCTCAAATTTGGAGACCAGAACTGCACACAGTACTCCAGGTGTGGTCTCACCAGGGCCCTGTACAGCTGCAGAAGAACCTCTTTGCTTCTATACTCAATGTCTCTTGTTATGAATGCCAGTATGCTATTAGCCTTCTTCACTACTGCTGTACCTGCATGCTTACCTTCATTGACTGGTGTACAAGAACACCTAGATCTCTCTCTGTACTGCCCCTTTACCTAAATTGATTCCATTTAGGTAGTAATCTGCCTTCCTGTTCTTGCCACCAAAGTGGATAACCATACATTTATCCACATTAAACTGCATCTGCCATGCATCTGACCACTCACCTAACTTGTCCAGGTCACCCTGTAATCTCCTAAATTCCTCATCACATTTCACCCTGCCATCCAGCTTAGTATCATCAGCAAATTTGCTAATGTTATTACTAATACCATCTTCTATATCATTAACATATATTGTAGAAAGCTGCGGTCTCAGTACTGATCCCTACGGTACCCCCCGGTCACTGCCATTTATCACTACTCTTTGTTTGCTATCAGCCAACCAACTTTCAATCCAAGTTAGTACTTTGCCCCCAATATCATGCGCCCTAATGTTGCTCACTAACCTCCTATGTGGAACTTTATCAAAAGCTTTCTGAAAGTCCAGGTACACTACATCTACTGGATCTCCCTCTTCCATCTTCAGAGTTACATCCTCAAAAAATTCCAGAAGATTAGTCAAGTATGATTTCCCCTTCATAAATCCATGCTGACTCTGACCTATCCTGTTACTACTATCTGGACATCACGCCTTAGGAAGGATATATTGGCCTTGGAGGCAGTACAGTGTAGGTTTACAAGAATGATATCTGGAGTTCAGGGGTTGGATGATAAGGAGAGATTACACAAATTAGCTGTTTCTCTAGAACTTAGAAGGTTAAGGGTGATCAGATCAAAGTCTTCAAGATATTCTCAGGAAAAGACAGGGTGGATAAAGATAAATTACTTCCACTGGTGGGGGATTCTAGAACTGGGGGACATGGTCTGAGAATTAGCATCAGATCGTTCAGGAGAGATGTTAGGAAGCACTCTACACACAAAGGGCGGTAGATTGTTTGGAATTATCTTCCACAAATGGCAGTTGATGCTGGATCAGTTGTTAATTTTAAATCTGAGATAGATACAATTTTTGTTAGGCAAACAAATTAAAAGATGCGGGCCAAAGGCAGGTTTCTGGAGTTAGACCACAGGTCAGCCATGATCTCAGTGAAAGGTGGACCAGACTCAGGGGCTGAATGGCCTACTCCTGTTAAAGAGTCATAGAGATGTGCAGCACAGAAACAGACCCTTCAGTCCAACCCGTCCATGCCAACCGGATATCCCAACCCAATCTAGTCCCATTTGCCAGCATTTGGCCCATATCCCTCTAAACCCTCCCTATTCATGTACCCATCAAGATGCCTTTTAAATATTGTAATTGGACTAGCCTCCACCACATCCTCTGACAACTAATTCCATACACACACCACCCTCTGTATGGGAAAGTTGTCCCTTAGGTCCCTTTCATATCTTTCCCATCTCATCTTAAACCTATACCCTTTAGTTTTGCACTCTCCTATCCTGGGAAAAAGACCCTGGCTATTTACCCTGTCCATGCCCCTCACGATTTTATAAATCTCTACAAGATCAGCCTCTGATGCTCTAGGGAAATCAGCCCCAGCCTATTCAGCCTTTCCCCGATAGCTAAAATCGTCCAACCCTGGCAGCATCCTTGTAAATCTTTTATACACCTTTCAAGTTTAACAACATCTTTCCTATAGCAAAGAGACCAAAATTGAATACAGTATTTCAAAAGTGGCCTAACCAATGTGCTGTATAACTGCAGCATGACATCCCAACTCCTATACTCAATGCAATGACTAATGAAGCTTTGTCGAAGCTGACAAAGGGTCAGTTAGACTCGAAACGTCAGCTCTTTTCTCTCCTTACAGATGCTGCCAGACCTGCTGAGATTTTCCAGCGTTTTCTCTTTTGGTTAACCTTCTTTACTGTCCACTATACCTCCAATTTTGGTGTCATCTGCAAACTTACTAACCATTCCTCCTATATTCACATCCAAATAATTTATATAAATGACAAAAAGCAGTGGACTCACACTGATCCTTGGGGCACACTGCTGGTTGCAGGCCTCCAATCTGAAAAGCAACCCTCCACCACCATCTTCTGTCTCCTACCTTCAGGTCAATTTTGTATCCAAATGGATTCCATGTGATCAAACCATGCTAACCAGTCTACCGTGCAGAACTTTGCTGAACACCTTGCTGAAGTTCATATAAAGAAAATGTCTACCACTTGCTTCATCAATCTTGTTTTTCACATCTTCAAAAAACTCAATCAAGTTGGTGAGACACGATTAGGCATAGCGTTCCTAGGTTCCAAAGATAGACCCCATGGATCTGGGAGCCACACAGCTATCCAAAGCTTACTATCCGTGTCATACTTTCACCCATTTAATCAAGACAATAAATGGTGAGAATGCACCATAGGTCAGGGGGTTTGAGCATGCATACAACATTTTCAAAGCGATCGACAATTGCAGTGGTGCATGGGATGAAACCTTATCATTGTGTCTCAGTGGCGTATGGCAGAAATTGTGGCCCAAGTGTGTCAGTGGCAAAAGAGATTCTCGTGATCCTGTTCCCGAGGTTCAGTGTGAAATCATGACCATGGCGAGGGAGGCTGGTTTTGATGAACTGAACAAGGCTGATGTGGTGAAATTGTTTTAATTCCATGGAGAGACATTGTTCACTGAGGACTTAGGAATCCATGATCTGAAGAAGACTGTGCCAGAATACCAACCCCTCGAATGCTGTCGACAAAGAGTGTTGGCAAGAGGTTTCCAACTCGGGGAAGAAGCACTGAAAATCCTCGCAGAAGATAACCCAAGCAGAGTGCATAGTGCCCAAATGGACAGAATGATAAATTGTAGCATTAATGATTACAGAGTGACCTGGCAGGTGATGTGAAGGTAAACTATTTAGCAATCCGTGGATATCCTTTTCAAGCAAATATAATCTTTTTAAAAACTGTATCTCTGCTATATTCAGTCGTAGAATCATACAGCAGGGCAGCAGACCCCTCAGTCCAACATGTACAATGATTTATTTCATTTTGTAAGTGATTCCAGTTTGTAATGCACATGTATGGTACAGGACTTCCAGGCAAGATAACATCTGAAGGAACCTAACTTTGGCTTTAACATCAATTCCCGTGGGCCCCATGGTGCACTTAAAGTCATTTCACTTAAAGTAGTAATGCTCAGGAACAGTGACACAATGTTAAATGAGGACTACCTGTACTTATTGATTCAGTTTTCAGGCCAAACTGTGTTAGATGAATTTAGGTGTGAACAAGTGTGTGGTCATCCACTTTGGACTGAAGGAAGACCAGAAAACCTTCTAAATAGTGAAAAGTTAGAAGCAGTGAAGACCGAAAGAGACTTAAGGCTCCATGAACATTGATTTTAAAAATCTCCAGAAGGTATAAGGGATAATCTATTAGAATACTGGGTTCACATCAATATATAAAATAAGGAATAAAATATATATAAATATATATATAAAAAAGTCCAGCCAGACAAAGATTTAAGTGGAGCAAATGGAGTACTGGAGTATTACATGGAGTAGTGTATTTAGGGAATGACACTGCAGGAATAAGGGAGAGCAGCATTTTTTACTTCAATGAGGAGATTGTATACTGGGATTGTATTCGCTGGAATGAAGAAGATTAAGAGTGATTCGATCAAAAGTTTGGGTAACGGAGTTTTTCTCTTTTGAACCTATTCCCATGGTTGAAATTTTTTTTATCCATTTAGGGCCAGACCTTTCAGAAATTAAGTTAGGAAACATTTCTATGTGTATCAATGACAGCAGTTTCAACTCTGGTCTATTATTCATTTAAATTTGCAATTGATAGATTTCATATAAGCAAAACTATGAAGGAATATAGAGCAAAGGCAGATATAAAGTTAGGATATAGTTCTAATGAGGATCTGACTGAATGTCAGGGGAGGATCTGGGACTGAATGGTTGCCCCCTGCTAGTGGCATGTTTTCCTTCAATGGTTTCAAGACCAATTTGCACCCCACTTAAAATAATAACTGGAGAATTTTGCCATTTCAATGTAGCTTTCCGCACCAGTTCTCCATACAAATAAAAGTTCTCGCCAAGGAGATGAACGCAAGGGTTACAGAAAAAATCGTTGAACTTAGTACATTCTATCTAATGGCCAAGAAAACAAATCACTTTGTTTAAAATGTGAGCATTGTTTCAAAATGGAATCACTTACTCTAATGAGCTTAATACGGAGCAACGTTACAAAACATGATTAAGCATTGACGCAAGCCCATCTGTCTTCTTAAAAGGAGCTACTATAATTTCCAGAATCTGTGTAACTAGTAGTTCAAAGTCATGTCGCCCTGCACTCTATCTGGGCAGTCTTGAAACACAGTTTGGAAGATGGAATACTTCCCCTTGCCTCTCTCTCTCTCTGTAAATTTCCACAGCTCTTCGCTAATCATTTGAATACAAAGCAACTCCAGTTTTCGCTTATTCAATTTCATTCGTTCAAATTCAATAGTCCACAAACTACTTAATTTCAGATACAAACCTGTATAATTCTCAATGTTATTTAGGGAGAAGCTTTCTTCTTCAGAGGCTGTGTGACAGTGGGGACTCTGCACCAGGTTGGGGGGAACTGGGGGCTGGGAGTGAAACAGCATCAGGAACGCCACATGGAGCTGAGTGGAAGCATGCTAATGCCACTGGGCTAATAATCTAAAATCACAAACTGTTCGGAGGATACAACAGGTTCAAATCCACTACAGCTAATCAAAATAAATTAATAAAATCTGGTATTGAAGCTAGCTTCCGTAATGTTAACCATTAGACTAGAGCTTGCAATCATTGATTGCCTAGATCTAGTTAGTTAATCACTGAATCATCTGTCCTTTTGGGAAGGGCATCTACCATCCTTACCTGGTTTGGCCTACATGTTTTTGACTCTTAACTTCCATCTGAAATGGCCGATGGGCATTAGAGAGAAGACAACAAATGATGGCCTTACCAGTTAATCCTACAGGGAGAAAGTGAGGACTGCAGATGCTGCAGGTCAGAGTCAAAAGATGTGGTGCTGGAAAAACACAGCAGGTCAGGCAGCATCCGAGGAGCAAGAGAGTCAACGTTTTGAGCATAAGCTCTTCATCAGAATGAATGAATGCTCGAAACATCGACTCTCCTGCTTCTCAGATGCTGCCTGACTGGCTGTGCTTTTCCACCACCACACTTTTTGAGAATTATGCCTCCATCTCACGAAAGAACAAAAGAAAAAGCAAACCTAGTTGATTACTGCAATTCCTAGTCACCATTGCCTGCAATATCCTGAAACTATACTTCTGGGGAACTCTGTTCTTGCCTAGGTCTAACTCAAAGACTTGTGTAAATCACTTATAGAAAGCAACAGAGCAAGGTTTAGTTTTCCTCAGGTTACCCAACTCCTTGTATTGTGGAACACATTAAATATACTGCAAAGATTTATAAAGTCATTTGACTAAGAAAGAGAGAAGTAAGTCAGTCATAGTGACAGTTAAGTACTCTCAGTGAAATATAACTGCAGTCTGAAGAGATTGGCCAAACTCAGCAGCTTAATTCAAACAGTTTAAACCACGATGTGCCAGTGCTCTTATTGTCAGTAGGATCAGTAGGAGGGCACCTTATCACTGTGAGGCTGGCCTTTCCAGTATATTTCCAGCACCTGCCTACAGATGGCATTGTAGTGAATGTTACAAGGTCAGCCAAGTGGACCTCATAGAATTGAATTACCTGATTGGGGCTGTTAATCTGGTCTAATCAGGGAGCCCTGGCTGACAGATATAAACAGGAGAATACCCTCCAACTCTATTTTGATTTAGTCCCTACCCTCCCCTTCACTGTTTTGATCACACAGCATTGCCCTTCGATGGGAAGGGCAGTGTTTGTCACTGGCCACTCGGGTGTTTTCCTATCTTCCTGTGGTGGAAATTGAATAAAGATACGTGCACTTTGTGTCTTTCACTGTGTCTCACACGTATTCACATACATCATTAAAAAAAAGGGGGTGTTACACCCTGGGGAGGGGTTGGGATGGGATGATTTCCCCCTCCAAACTCGATTTTGATTTAGTTAAAAAGAAAAAAATAAACAGGAGAGTCAGAGGTTCTGCTCACTCAGGGAGCTGGTTCTTAGGGAGTTGAAAGTGTCATGGTCTCTCCACCTGTAGATAAAGGGTGACTTGGTGACAGGTTATTGGCCTCTGTAGAAGGGGAATGGTTGATCACAATTGCCAGTCATGAGTCCCTTAATCCAGCCTCTTCATCTGAAATGAGGGCTTGAGATTTGTTTCTACATTGAAATGTTAAGAAATGAAAGGTCGGGGAATGAGTCTGGGAGGCTTACTCTTCGGAGGGTTGGTGTGGACTTGTTGGGCCGAATGGCCTGTTTCCACACTGTAGGGATTCTATGATTGAAATCTGCCCTGTGCTTTTTTAGGTATCAGCCACTGCTGAAAAGAAAGCCTTCAACCAAGTTATCAGTGTCCCTAACCCACGTGCAAATTGGTCTTGCTCAACTGACTAAATTTACAGCTGTGTTAGGTCCATAAATTGGGGTAAAACAATTTTACCATCGACCTTCAGTAACACACCGCTGCTGTCACACAATTCACTGGATGAGATGAGAGTGTTTTGAATGTGAGGCTCAAGGGCATGGCTGGCTTCTGCATCAATGAGGTAATGCTACATGCATCCATTCTGTCCTCCAGAATTATCAGACTGATTCCTCAGATTGCAGGATTGACACATGTAGAGAGAAAAGATTGGATAGAACTATATTCACTGGAGTTCCGAAGAATGAGGAAGGAACCTCCTAGAAACCTATAAAATTCTAACAAGATTAGCAGCGTTAATGCAGGAAGGATATTCCCGATAATCACTGAGTCCAGAACCATGGGTCACACTCTAAAGATACGGGGTATGCCCTTTAGGATTTAGATGAGGAGAAATTCCTTCACTCAGGGCATGGTGAGCCTGCAGAGTTCTCTGCCATACAAAATGGTTGAGGCCAAAACATTGAATGTGTTCAAGAGGGAGTTAGATATAAGGCTTAAGGCTAAAGAAATCAATGGTTTTGTGGAGACAGCAGTAAGATGGTACTGATTTGGATGATCCGCCATGATTGTATTGAATGGTGGATGAATCAAGGTCCAAATGGCCCACTCCTGCTCTGATTTTCTAAGTTTCTATATTTTCCTGCCTTGCTATTCGGAGTCATGAGTAGAAAATTAAGTGAATTTCACATGACTGTTTCCATTCGATCTTCCAACAAGGAAGAAGGGTTCTAGGATGTAATATCAGCAACTGGAGATATTGGGAGAAAGTGAGGACTGTAGATGCTGTAGAGTTCGGAGTTGAAAAGTGCGGCTTACGCCCAAACCTTTAACTCTCCTGCTCCCCTGATGCTGCCTGACCTGTTGTCCTTTTCTGGTGCCACACTTTTCAACTGGTGATTTTGGCCCTGTCTTTATCATAGTGTCAGATAGATATAATTTTATGTAGCAGCGGTAAAACACAATGGAGTTGGTGTGATCCACCATCACAATAACATGCAACAAGCACTTGATTTCTGATGATTTGGAGATTTCTGATTTCTGATGGTTGCTGTTCTCACCTGTGTTAGCCAGGGAGGGTAGTGAGCAGAGGGAAGAAGGGTGACTGAGTCACTGACTGAACCAACCCTCCTTTCACTCAGCTGATTAATGCAAGCTCCATTTGGACAAATGGGTTATCTACCCACCCCGTAGTGTTAGTGATGAAAATGTGACTTGAAAGGTAATGATCTTTAAAATAATGCATGCAACGGTGGCAGAGTCGATCCACTCTTTTTATAATGTAGTAGATTTAAGAAACGGTTTGTAATTTGCTGCTTCACTCATGAACCCACCATCCATTACATGCCTTGCTTTAGAGAATCAACTCCCGGGTTAGAATCCAATCCTACCCAATGAGTTAATATCTCCTGTCTGTGCTGGTGGAAGCTTCCCAAGTGAAACTACTTCTGGCAGTGTATAAAAGATAGTCAATTGTCTTTCTGACTCACTCACTGAGTGGATTGTTTCACATTCTGCACATTCACTAGGTGACATCAAAATGTGTGACTTTATCGGCTCTGTGACTCTACAAATACAACTGTTAACCAAAGGCCTACTGTTCTTCTCCAATTCTCCTGTCTGATTTAGAAAGTCTATCTTGTCATTGAATTCTGTGAGCTTGGGGAGCTGAAGGGCATTCTGGAAGAGAAAGGCCATCTGAGTGAGTCTGAAACAAAACACATCATATCCAGCTTGGCCAGTGCTATCTTTTACCTCCACAAGAACGGTAAGATGCCCTGTGTTACATTAATGGATATTGCATTGTAGCTAATACTTACTGTTCTATTCATTTATATTGGTTATCTACAACTGGTCAAACACAAGTTCCTTATTTGTGCCTCCTATTAGAAATATCAGATAGGAAATGTGACAATTAAACAATGTGACAGTCAATTCATTTAGTACACATCTTGAGTCATTATTAAGGTGTATGTCGTATATGTTTGTTACAAAATGTTGCATTAATTTCCAACTCAATCTACCATGCAAACTTATGCCAACATTGTGACATATCTCACGTGTTCAATATATCCTTGAGTTAGTAATCAAGGAACAGGAATTAGCCATTGAATCCCTGGAGCCAATACATGTCTGGCCCATATATGATAGAATGACTGCCCAAATCAGAGAGTCACGGGTTCAAGCCCATTCCAGAGACTCTCACACATAATCAACTGTGACATTTTGAAGTTATTATTTTCTGAATTGGAATGTTAAATCAAGCAAAGCTTTGCAACATCACTCTTTGTAAACAATTGGGATCAGCTCAGATGGAGTTTAGAAAAACATTTTGTCCTCCTGGACCATATTACATGAACCATGTAACTTGCTGTAATGTTAAAATCCATCTTCCTGGTAATTTGTATGCATCTCCAGCTCCCAATACTAACATACCTTCATGTTCAAATTTGGGATTTATGCATGTCATATTTAGAGACCCAAATAAATCAATACTCTGTATAAATGCTTCAGAAACAATAACAGTTAAATGTTAGACATTCTAAAAAAAAATCATTCATGACATGTGGGGATTATTGGCAAACCCAGCATTTATTGTTCATCCTTTAATTGTCCTTGAGAAGGTGTGATGAGCTGCCTACTTGAACCAAAGCAGATTAAGTGGATTACAGATTTTCAATGTGATTTTGTTACATGTGAGTAACTTGCTACACCATTTTGGAGGGTAGTCAAGAGATAATCACATTGCAGAAGGTCTGGAGTTTATTTTGACCAAAGTGAGTACAGAGAGGTTTCCTTGTCTAAAGCATGTTTTTTTTTATGACAATTCAATTGTTGCTTGGTGTCCATCAACTGATATCAACATTTTGTTTATTTAATTAATAAACTACGAGTTTAAATTCCTCAGCTGCATTGTTAGGATTTGAACTAATTTCTCAACTTTAATAGACTAGCACTCAGGACTCCTTTCCAGTAATACAAGCACTGTGCCATCGTACCAAAGAAATCAAGGGACATTCTCTTAAGTTAGTAGATATCAAAAAAACGTACTAAAACAAAAGGTGGTGAAAATACGAATGAGTGACGAGACATTGACGTGTTTCCCCAAAGATCAGAAACAATGAGTAATCCATTATACTGCCTCCGTAATCAATGAGCACATCACACCTATTGTATACCAGCCTCAGATGATCATTAATTATATTGTATTATTATTTGAAAAGAAACTGTGTGATCCAATTAGGCAAATCCACTTTTAACTGTTGTTCCAAATGTTCTCTGACTACTTGAGAAATAGTGCAGCTTAATACTTCATTCTGACCTCATTGAAATAAAGTGCAAGCTGTCTACCAAATGAAAAGCAGGAGTAATACATGACAGCATATTCGGAAGAATCAGACTATGAGGTCCTACTTTAGGTACAATCGGTGCTCTGTGTGCAAATTACATGAGCAGTTGGAAAGATTTTCATTTGACTTTGCCCAAGTTCACTTAGATGTTTCCAAAATTCAAATATTTCATGAGCCCCTATGGTAATCAGGCAGCAGTTTAGGTTATAAATTGTTAAACAATTGCTCCTCCCTGTATTTAAAGAGTGATCGTAGTATAGTTTTATGAAGAGAGCTGAAAACACACTGACCAATTGTATAGTGCATTACCCTACCCAAAACATTTCACCAGAGAGATAGAAAACAAATTGGTAATCAGGCAGATGCCCAAAATGTTTGGTCAGAAGGGCTATTTTTAATAAGTGTCTTAAAGAGAGCTAGAGAAGTAGAGAAGGAATTCAGGACTTTAGGCCCAGATTACTGAAGGAATAACCACCAAGAATGTTCTAGAGGCCAGAATTGGCTGAATCAACTAGCCTGATGTCTTGGAGAGTTGGAAGACTGGAGGTGATGACAGATCTTGGAGGGATGAGGTTATCCAGGGACTTGAAAATATTTTAAACATCAAGACATCACATGAGTGGAAACCAGTGTTGGTCGAAGCTCACAGAG
Source organism: Chiloscyllium plagiosum (assembly GCF_004010195.1). Lineage (NCBI taxonomy): Eukaryota > Metazoa > Chordata > Chondrichthyes > Orectolobiformes > Hemiscylliidae > Chiloscyllium > Chiloscyllium plagiosum. Next base: position 10,957,450 of record NC_057732.1, read on the forward strand.
GTGATGGGTGAATGAGACCTAGAGCAAATTGGGACACATCTGCAGAGTTGATTGAACTCAAATTTACAGAGAGTAGGATGTGGGAGAACAGCCACAAATGTGCAGGAATAGTCATGTCCAGAGGTAACTAAGGTATGAATGAGGGTATGAGCAGCAGATAAACTGAGGCCAAACCAAAGTCAGATGATACTGCAGAAGTGGAAATTGGCAAACTTAGTGACAGGGGAAATGCATGAAGAGAAGCTTATGACAGGGTCACATGTGATATTAAGTTTGCAAGCAGTCTGGACTGGTCTCAGATGGTTGTCAGGAAAGGGGTGGAGTTATCACTGAGCTGCTCGAAAGAGATGGAGGCTCAGAGACAGAGTTTGAAAAAAATGAAAACAATGACAAACATTGGAAACAGTCTTCCCATTATTTATGCTGTTGTCACAAATAAAAACATTTACAAGCAAAGTGTCTAGTTCAGCAATTGTAAGTAACCTGATTTTAAATAACTGAAAGTTACTTTTAAAAACTTTAAAATTTGTTAATTACATTGGTGTAAACATTTCTTAGTAAATTGAAATAAAGAAGTCCCAAGCTACTAAAACACATCTATTAGCCCCCTTGCAATTCAATAAAAATATGTGGGCGGCACGGTGGCACAGTGGTTAGCACTGCTGCCTCACAGCGCCAGAGACCCGGGTTCAATTCCTGCCTCAGGCGACTGACTGTGTGGAGTTTGCACGTTCTCCCCGTGTCTGCGTGGGTTTCCTCCGGGTGCTCCGGTTTCCTCCCACCATGTGCAGATGTGCAGGGTCAGGTGAATTGGCCATACTAAATTGCCTGTAGTGTTAGGTAAGGGGTAAATGTAGGGGTAAGGGGTAAATGTAGGGGTATGTTGAAAACCCGCTTCGGCGGGTCGGTGTGGACTTGTTGGGCCGAAGGGCCTGTTTCCACACTGTAATCTAATCTAAATCTAAATGTAGATATTAAAATAAAAATTAAACCTTTTGAATGTGTACAGTGAGCACAATAAGTAGGGAATTCATCATGTGATTAATGTAGTTTAGGAATGTGACTAGTGCTTTGACTGGTTTCCAGTCATGTGTTTTTTTCAGACTAGTACAATCAATCATCACTATTCAATTTACACTGCAAGGAATTTCCACTTGAAATTTCTTGATTTTGATTTGCTCTGGTTTGGCCAATCTTAGGTTAAAAAATATCAGTTCAGCTCAGAGGGAACACTAGACTGAAATGTCCTGCTTATGTGATGAGAGGGTTGTGTACATTCTCTGCCCCCTTGTGTTATACGATCAGATTGGTTGACATCGGGTAGCATGACCAGAAGGTGATGGGCTTGAGACTGGCCTACAGCGATGGCACTAAATCCAAGGAACTGTCAACAGAAGCTTTGAAGAAAATGAACAGCTGCCATTCAAGACTCCAAGCTCAGGAATCTCAAACAAACCAGACCAGCAAAGTTTTGAAACTAAAACATTAAGGATGAATCCATTTTCCCAATGGGAAGTAGCACTCAGGGGATATTGTCCAGTTATAAGTTCCTTTGATGTCTACCTATCAGCAGTTACTCCCTACTGAGTTATGGAATGAACACCAGCAAATGAAAATACAGTTGATTTATCTGGGCTTTCAGCAGTGGACCTTACGATCCCAAACCGGACAGCCTGACTTTTCTGATTAAATATAGCCATATTGACGTGAAAGCTGTGAAAATTATATTAGATCAACTCGGTTCTTCTTTTAATCAAATCTCTTCTTTTTAAGATATTATTCACAGAGATCTGAAGCTGGAAAACATCCTGGTAAAAAGTAATAATAATGCAGATGATGAAGAACTAAAACTTAATATCAAAGTAAGTTTTACCAATGATGCACCCCCTGGTTTCATTCATTAAAAATTGGAATCATCAGGTTGTATGATACCTTGTAATATTGTAATAATTCTCGGTCAACTATGAAAAATGATCAATGAGTATCAAGTCTTGACCTGATCCACAAGTTGCATTTTATTGCAAGTACAGGGCATTGGTAGTGCATATGTAGAAGCCAAAAATTTAGAAAAGGTAAGCTCTTTAAACTCACTTTGATATTTTCATCTTTACATAGAACACATTGCCTCATTGAAATTCATATTCTCTTCCAGTGGAATCTGGAATCTTTTTTCCAAAATTTTTTATTCATTCATGGGATAGGGGTGTCCCTGGCTAGGCCAGCACTTTTTGCCCAGAGGTCAGTGAAGAGTCAATCACATTGCTGCAGGTCTGGAATCACAAGTAGTCCAGACCAAGTAAGGATAGCAATTTCCTTTGAGTATCTATGAACTAATAAAGCTTTCAGTTGAATATAATTTCGTCAATAATCACTTTGCGATTAGTGACTTATGAAGACTGAAACTCTCTGTTCTAGAACATCACTGGATGCAAATACAGGTCCAGAGTGAGACTAAGGTTACACATTGTAAACCAATACCATAGCTATGCCCTGTTCCATGACATAGGCAAATGTCCAAAATTGAACTCTTAAAATGTTTAGGTGGAAGCAATGGCTTTGTGATATTATCACTGGACTGCCAATCTGCCATTCCTGAAGAAGGGCTAATGCCCGAAACGTCGATTCTCCTGTTCCCTAGATGCTGCCTGACCTGCTGCGCTTCTCCAGCAACACATTTCCACCATTGCCAATCTGGAGACCCGGGTAATGTTCTGGGAATTTGGGTTCAAATTTAACAACGTTAAATCCATGCTCCCAGTTATTTAACAAATCTTAAAAAGGCAGCTAGATTATATCACAATATGTGACTCTGTAGAATGAAAGGTCTCACTGTCTGTACAGTCAGTCAGCTAGCCAGCCAGTAACTGAATATGTAATGTACTAATGATATAAGTAAAGATATAACTTGGACAATATACAAATCTGAGCTGTCATATCAGTGTACATAGCTTGTTGTTAATTAATTTCCAGATAACTGCCTCAATAAGGACACAGGTGTCTATAGTATACGTTGCACAGGCTAACAAATAGAAAAGAACATCAATTGATCGCAGCAAGTGAGCATCACAAAATGCTGATAGCAAGTGAGCACGAGAAACTAGTCATAAGTCAGTACTGAAGACGAGAGGGTGATAATAGTAATGGTGGTTGTGAGAATTATTTAGTTAACTGTCACCAATCATCTGAGTTCAAAGCTGTGATTCATATCTAACTATCAATGCAGACGATGACAACTGTACTAAAATGTGCTCATGATAGCAGAGGAATAGTTGTGAATATGCTCTCTCTCTTTTAAGAAAAAATGTGAGGCCACAGCTTGCCAGTGTTTTTTAAAATAAGGTTCTAGAATGAAGTTCAACCAAAACATTAGAAAGAAAATTCTATATATTGCTAAAACTTATCTGTACCTAGCTGTAAGTTGATTCCATCACATTGTAGTTTTGGAAATGGCAAAAAGTTTTAAAAAAAGCATGCATTATATCACACCAATACTTGTTCAGCACCAAAGCAACATCCAGGCACTGCCCAGCTATTTCTTTCAACATAAAAACAAAAGAAATCAGCAACAAGGAGAGAAGAGGAAGGTTTGAATTATAAAGATAGGCTGAATAGGCTGGGACCTTTTTCACTGGAGTGTAGGTTGAAATGTGACTTTGTAGAGGTTTATAAAATCATGAGGGGTAAAGATAGGGTAAATGGGAGGTGTCTTTCCCTAGGATGAGGGGATTTCAAGATGAAGGGGCACATTTTTAAAGTGAGAGGGTTGAGATTTAAAAAAGGCATGAGGGACAAATTTTTTAAACAGAGCATGGTTCGCATGTGGAATGAACATCCTGAGGAAGTCATGGATGTGGGCACAGTTACAACTTAAAAAAGACGCTTCGGTAAGTACATGAATGGGAAAGATTTGGAGGGATATGAGCCAGGAGCAGGCAGGTGGGATTGGTTTAGTTTTGGATTATGTTCGGCAGGGACTGGTTGGACTGAATGACTGTATGACTTGCTGTATGACTCAACGACTCTATAGCTCTAAGAATATCATTACACTCACTGCAGATTCTATGTGTACTGGCAATCTTAAAGAGCAAAAGCTGCACAGTAAGAATAGAAAGCAAATATCTGATTGTGGATTGGTACTCCAGTGACATTCTGTCAGAACTTCAGTTATTCAAAGAAAGAATAAATCTCCATAGACAAGAGCCGTTAAACAAAGGCAGTGAAACCTCTTATCATTTTGGAAAATGAAGGACGAGCAAAATGAAAAGCCCTGATATTTTTGTAATAACTGCAAATTTCCTAATTTTTAGAAGGCCAGCTTTAGATCCAAACCAACTTCAGGGTACATAAGCTTGTATCCATATTATATTGCCAGCAGCCAATGAAACAATCAACCAATTCATAGACAGATATTGATTCACCAAAGCTAACATAACTGAAAGGCTTATGGAATGGTCACTGCCTCTGACCCTATCAAATCTTTCTGAAAGGTAGTGCTTTGCAAAGTTAAAAGTTATTACTTTGACACAAGAAGAAGAATGCAGGCTCAAAGTGAATGTAGGCAGGACAGCAACATCCACAGGTCTCCCAGTCTACAATGCAATTGCAGCTGTCAATAGGTTCAGCAAAACAGCCAAATCCTGGAAGAGATGTGGGTTGTTTTACCCACCAAAACATTGCCCGGCATTCCACATGAAGTGAGCTGAGATTTACAAGAAGTCCAAGTACTGGGAGAAACCCAAATTGCAACACTTCACTGCACTTGAACATGTGAAGACAAACCAACAAAGGGAATATGTCAAAGACATTTCCAAACTTTTGTTCATGGCATGCAAGCAATTCCAAGAGCTAATGGTAATGATCCAGTACATGTGCTCAATCTGACACACCACATGGATACTATCAAAAAAAGATAAAGCCTTTAACTCCATCCAAGTGTTATATGCCAAAAGAAATATGCAATGTGAGCTATATGCCAAAATTGACACTGGTGCAAATACAAATATCATCCCTTTATGCATTTTTCGCGAAATGTACTCAAGAAACTGGTAGAGCGTGAAGCAGTCCACACTTGATGAGTTAACAGCTTATAATGGGACTGGCATCTCCTGCATTGGCATATTAAATGTCAATACATTTCCTTATGATAGACATGAGAAATGTTTTACATCATTGATACAACAGGATCTTCTTTTATCATTCTAGCTGCATACATGGATAAATATATTATAATCAGGCTAATGAACTCATCAATTCCTACACCTAAGATTCCAGACTGTAGTATCAAACCGATCCTTGACTTGACTAAACTCTACCCTTTGGTTCTATTGGGAACTTTAAAACATCTTTAAACTTTAAAGTGATATGGTGCAACATCGGAAAGATGCACAGCCAAACATCAACCCTCCTCATAAGTGCACTCAAGGTCGGAATGGTACAAAGTAACATCAGTTGCAAAGTTGAGCACTAATTGATTGGTGCAATGATTTACTTTTGTTTTGAAGAAAGATGACACTATATGAGTATATTTAGATTCAAGGCAACTGAACATTGAACTAAAAAGATATCTAACCAACATTCCTAACCTGGAAAAGTTTAATCCCAAGTTCTCAGAAGCAAACATTTTTCCAAGCTGGATGTCAGGGTATTGGTTCATAAGTCTTTCCTCAGTCATTGGGAGAGACAACTTTTAGAACACACTTCTATAGATATCGTTTTCACAGGTTACCATTTGGATTAGCTATGAGGATATATTCCAAAAGCATATGGATTACGTCACCAAGTATCTACCAACTTTAGTCTGTATTCCAAATTATATCACAGTTCTCCAGAACACGAAACATAAGCATGACACAGACGTTTCTTCAGAAGGGTCACTGGACTTGAAATGTTCATTCTGTTTTCTCCCCACAGATGCTGCCAGACCTGTTGAGATTTTCCAGCAATTTCTGTTTTTGTTTCAGAATTCCAGCATCCACAGTTCTTTCAGGGTTTTTAAAAATCAGAACAGGTTTCCTGTTCTTCAAAGCATAAAGAGGGATGGTGTATTATTGCCCCCAATCTCAGAAAGGCAGTATACCTTTAAGGCAGCTGGACGACATTAAGACATGATTTTTTGGCTTAAAAAGTCTTCATCTTACTTTTTGCACAACCATTCTTTTAAATAGCTCATTTAACCTTAACGTTCCTTGATAATGCTGTAAATATTAGCCAGCCATTCCAATTCTGATTGTGAAGTACATTTTAAAAAGAAAACTGCAGACACTGGAGATACACAAAAAAACCCAGAAAATGCTGGAGAAACTCAGCAGGTCTGTGGAGAGAAAAACAAAGTTTTTATTTCTGGGTCACGGGTCTTGAAAAGTTAAACTCTGGTTTTCACTCCACATATGCTGCCAGACCTCCTGAGTTTCTCCAGCACTTTCAGCTTTTCTCCGTTCCATTCTGATCATTGCTGATGGAATGTTTCCCCTTTGTTGGTAACTATGGATAGCAGATTTCAAGTAATGACATGATTAAATTCAATAGCGAAGTGGTCTTCTGATACTCATTTCCCTTCCTCTCATGTGAAGAAGGCTTATAGTGCTATTGGCCAGAATGACCCATTAGAGGCACTGGAGCTGAATTCCCCCAGGATGAAGTAGGAGAAGGACTGGAGGCCACTTTCTCTTTGATGAGTTTCTGCCTTTAGGAAGAGGAGAACATGCTGTTATTGAAAAAAAAACATTTGCTTCTCTGTTCACAGGTGACGGACTTTGGCTTGTCTGTATTAAAGGATGGTGCTGGTGTTGGCAGTGAATCGATGTTACAGGACGCATGTGGTACACCTTTATACATGGGTAAGCAGTGCATAATTTGCTCCAGGTTATGTAATGGAAAAGGAAATTGTAAAGTAGAACCTATGTTCTCTAATTACATTTCTAATCCTTTTCTCATTATTTGACAGCCCCAGAGATAATCAATAACTATGACTACAGCCAGCAGTGCGACCTCTGGAGCATTGGAATCATTATGTATATCTTGTATGTACTCATTCCATTTATTTTTAGGATTTTCTAACTGTCTTTCTTCCTGTGAAAACCTATGGGCATTCTTATACATATGCATAATTGGCTTAATGGCAGGAGACAGAGAGTGGTAGTGGAGGGTTGTCTTTCAGACTGGAAGACTATCAGCAGTGTTCCACAGGTTCTGGGTCCTCCTTGTTTTGTCATTGATAAAAATGATTTTGATGAGAATACAGAAGGGCATGGTTAGTAAGTTTGCGGATTATACCAAATTGGTGTCACAGTAGACTCTAAAGGAGGTTAGGCTGGGACTTTTTTTCACAAGAGCATAAAACATTGAGAGGAGCCCTTATAAAAGTTTATAAAATAATGACAGGTTTACATAGAGTTAATGGTAGCTGTCTCTTCCCAAGGTTAGGGGATTTCAAGATGAGGGAGCACATTTTTAAGGTGAGAGGAGAGAGATTCAAAAAAGGCATGAGGGGCATTTTTTTTATACAGGGGGTGGTTCACGTATGGAATGGACTTCCTGAGGTAGTACTGGATAATAGCACAATTACAACTTTTAAAAGACATTTGGATAAGTACATGAATAGGAAAGGTTTGGAGGGATATTGGTCAGGAGCAGGCAGGTGGGACCAGTTTAATTTAGATTGTTGGACTGGTTGGACTGAAGGGTTTGTTTCCTTGCTGTGTGGCTTTATAAGTAAATCGATCCAAATAAAGCCACTCAGGATTAAAAGGTAAATGTTGAGAAGGTGGTTCCACCTATGAGCAAGTTCAAAACAAAAGGCCATGATCATAAGAGAATCCCTAATAAATCCAATAAAACTGAAGACTGGTGAGAACCAGGGACTTGCTCTCAAATGAAGTTATTGAGATGAATAACAGATGCAATTAAAGGAAAGATAGATAATTACATGTGGATTAAAGAAATACTATTTTGGTTGGATGAAGTAAGATGGTAGGAGATCCTTGGAGGGCAGGAACTTTGAATTGCTCAGTTGGCCTATTACTGTGCTTTAAAATTCAATGTAATAATAAGTGCCCAATTAGTCTTAGCAATTGCCATCCCCAAAGACTTTTAATTCCTGAGTAATCACAAGATAAGGCTTTGCACCAGGAAAACAGCGAGCTTCGTAATTTTCAAACAATCCACTGCTGGTTTGTCCATCAACAGCAGCACTTTGGAAATTTGCAGTTGATAATTATCAATATTCCATTGCCAGGTTTGTCTTCCCAGAGCTAATACCCCAAGGGAAGATGATTATACATATTCATCGAAAACAGAAATGTCCAAATAGTCTCTGCATTAATGCATGGTTCTGAGCAAACTGAAAAGCTAAGGATGATGTTTCACTTTTGTTTTGTCTTACAGGCTATGTGGTCAAGCTCCTTTTACAGCTACAACTTCAGAAAAATTGTATGAGGAGATCACAAAAGGGGAGCTAGATTTTTCTCATTCATCTCTGAAGTCCATTAGTGAGAGCGGTAAGATCCTTAAGTACAGTGGCAATGCACATATGCTCAATGTGACAAAAGAAGGAATGATTGAATACCCTGTCTGAATTTTCCTAATGTTTTGATAAAGTATCCTGTTTTTGTCCTGCATTTTGGTTGAAATTTAGCTTGATAATTTATTAGTTTTTAAAAAATTGTCTGGGGTATGTAAGAAATTCAAAGGTACCTGCAAACATCAACATCTTTGGTTAGCTCATTACCTTGTATCACCACACAATTCAAGTACAAAACTTGCTACATGTCTTGAGAAGAGGTGAGTCTGATTAAGAACTATATTAAATTCAGAAAGTTTTCTTTTGGTCTTCCTCTACCTGGTTATGATCGTCACCTTCACAAATTCTATCTTTGTCACAGAATCCCTACAGTGTGGAAACAGGCCCTTCGGCCCAACAAGTTTGCACCAACCCTCCGAAGAGTAACCCGCCCTGACCCATTCCCCTATCCTATTATGCTATATTTATCCCTGGTTAAAGCACCTAACCTACACATCCCCAAACACAATGGGCAATTTAGTATGGCCAATTCACCCAACTGCACATCTTTGGATTGTGGGAAGAAACCGGATCACCCGGAGGAAGCCCACACAGACACGGGGAGAATGTGCAAACTCCACAGTCTCCTGAGGCTGGAATGGCATCTGGATCCCTGGTGCTGTGAGGCAGAAGTGCAAACCACTGAGTCATTGGATAGAAAGTATTAGCCCCCTCGTTCAAATGTGAACACGTTACTGAATGTGTCATGCTTCTTAAGCATGCTAAGTGTCAGTCTATTTATTGACTATAATATGAGTGTGATGATTTACACAGCAAGGAACACTGTTCTATGGCTGGGTCTCCTATGAGTCAATTGTTTAAATGAAGATGTGATACCAAACATTCAGCTACAATATTTCTTTATTGTAATTCAACTGCTTCACATAACTGAATCCTATTAGTATACTAGAGTGAACAAAGTTAAAAACCACACAACGCCAAGTTATAGTCCAACAGGTTTGTTTGGAGGTACTAGCTTTTAGAGTGCTACTCCTTTGTCAGGTAGCTGTGGAGCAGGGTCATAAGACGGAATTTATAGCAAAAGATCACAGTGTCATGCATGCAACTGATACTATATATTGAACAAACCTAGATTGTAAGTCTAGGTTGCAGGTTTCAGTTCATTAATACGTAAATCCCAGAACTTCTTTCAAATCACATTCTCGAGATAACTTAAGTAAGTTTTCTGTTGCAATACTGTACAATGGAAATATTAACTAGTATTTTCTATATATTATATATATATATTTTAACAGCTCGCTCAGTATTGAAAGGCCTTCTGTTAGTGGATCCAGCTCACAGAATGACAGCCAGTGAATTGCTAAATCACCATTGGATAACTGTGAGTAATTATTCATTAAATACTTTGAAAATTTAGACTTATCTGTATATCTTCACCAATAAGCAAAGATTTCACTCATGATCAAATTTCATGCATTAAAAATAGTCTTAAATTAAAACTCACACGATACCAGGTTATAATCCAACAGATTTATTTGGAAGCACTAGCTTTCAGAGCGCTGCTCCTTCAGGAGGTGGTTGTGGAGAATAAGATTGTAAAACATAGAATTTATAGCAAACGTTTACAGTGTGAATGTAACTGAAATTATATATTGAAAAAGACCTGGACTGTTTGTTAAGTCTTTCATCTTTTAGAATGATTCGGAGATGCCGGTGTTGGACTGGGGTGTACAAAGTTAAAAATCACACAACACCAGGTTATAGTCCGACAGGTTTAATTGAAAGCTAGTGTGCTTCCAATTAAACCTGTTGGACTATAACCTGGTGTTGTGTGATTTTTAATCTTTTAGAATGACCTTGTTGGTTTCAGTTCTTTCATATGTAAATCACAAAACCTTTGTAAAAAATTACATTCTCAAATGAACTTTAGCAATTGGTGTCATGTCGGCCCAGATAGTGCATTGAAGGTGTGAGTTTCCCTGTGTGAGACTGTCTGTGCCATAATGGTCAGAATGATTCTAATCTAAAAAACGGATTTACAGAATCTTACATTAATTCATGCATTTTTGAGCAAAGTAAAATGTAATTCTGCAAGTCCAAATTCACCCCACAAACGTACGTGTATGTGTGAGTGCATGGGTGGGGCAAGTTTGAGTGTCTATTGAGAGTGTGTTATTGTGAGTGAATGTGAGTGTAAAGGGGTAGAAGTCTGTGAGAGGGTGTGTGAGAACATATGAGAGGGACTGTATGTGTGTGTGTATAGTGCAACAGGGTCACCTGTAGTGTGACTTGAACCCATGGTACTGGTTGAGGCCATTCCCGTGGGTACCACACTTGGCTATCAGCCTCTGCTCGGCTACTTTTCATTGTTGCCTGTCCCAAAGTCCATGTGTGTGTATAGTGCAACAGGGTCACCTGTAGTGTGACTTGAACCCATGGTACTGGTTGAGGCCATTCCCGTGGGTACCACACTTGGCTCTCCGCCTCTGCTCGGCTACTTTTCATTGTTGCCTGTCCCAAAGTCCACCTTGGAGGATGGTCACCCGAAGATCCGAGGTCGAATTTCCCGGACTGCTGAAGTGTTTTCCAACTGGGAGGGAACACTCCTGTCTGTTGATTGTTGTGTGGTGTCCATTCATGTTCTTCTATATTTGTATGTTTTGGCTGCAATTTGGGAAACAGTGCATGTAAATATCTCTGTATGCGTAGATACCTCTATGAGAGAATAACTTCAGTTGTGTATGGAAGTAGACTGCACCGATATGTTGTAACTGGACTATGTTCAATTCCATTTTGAAACGGGTTCATTAGTTTGGTGTGCAGAACATGTTGCCTAAGTTATACAATGACAAACATATCGTGAGTAAGATGACCAAAGTGATGATAGTGCGCATTGTAATTTTAACAAGAAAAACATATTCAAATATGCCATTGAATATAACAGTACAGAGGAATAGCCTGCCATTAAATAGCCTGGGAGGAAACCATTTATTCTCACAGAATCTTCCACAAAACAGTTTAATTAACTCCCAAAAACTTTTGAAGTAAATTAAAATCACAAAAACCCATTTGGACAAACTGCTAAGCCACAGCATTAAATGTTTTCAAAGAATTGTTTTACATTAGACATGTGCACAGTCCTCAATGAATACTTGTGTCAGACTTTACATTGGAAAAGGGAGGTGCGGGTAGAAACATTAGGGGGAAGACTGTGAAATATTAGAAGTTACCATAGAGTGAGAAGGGGTATAATGGGTTCAGCTGCCTTAACAGTGGATAAATCTATAGGCCGAGATGACATATATCCCAGGCTGCTGAGGGAGGAGATCCAAGGCCTTTGCAACTTGGTCTGGCTGAAATTTGTTGGCCCTCCAGAACAAGGAGTTGACCTTGACCCAGTGTTGCAGGCTGGCACATTGCAAGGTTCAAGACTATGTGGTGAGGGATGCATTCAAGCCTGGGGCAGCTGCCACCACGGCATAGCAGAGAAAGAACATTGTCCGAGATCCTCCTGCTGAAATTAAATGGGGGTCTGTTCAGTAACCCCACAGTGCCTCAAACACATGTAAATATGGTCTTGTACAAGTAAGAGGTGCCTTTGGTTTGTTTGGATAGAATCAAATTCCAATGTTTGTTTTCTTGATATGCTACTGTATAGAACCGAACTGCGTTTGTGACTAAGCTTTTTTTTGTGAATAAAGTATATTTTTGAAATAAAAAAAAACTTCAAATCCTCCCTTGCTACAGATGAGATGTAAGAGGACTGGAGGACTGCTAGCATTGTCCATTATTAAAAGAGGGGAGGGAGAGCTGGATCAGGAAATTCAATAGCAGTCACTGTAAACCACACTGATGGGAAAGTCATTAGAAAGTAATCTGCAGGATAGAACAGATCTGCAGTTGGAAAGACAAAAGATACAAATTAGTCAGCAGTAGTCAGCAAAAGTAGGTCGTTTTGACAACTCTAAACAAATGTTTGAGGAGTTAGTCAATAGTGCGTATGAGGGTAGGTAACATTCTCGATGTGGTCTATATGGATTTTAGTGAAAGTTTTGTTAAGGATCCTCATGACAGACTGGTCAAGAACGTAAGAACCCAAGGGATCCAACAAAAGTGGCATGTTAGATACAAAATTGGCTGAGAAGCAGGAAGCAGAGGGTGATGGTAGAGAGATGTTTCTGTAACTGGAAATCTGTTTCTAGTGGAGTTCTGTAGGGCTTGGTGCTGGGACCATTATGGTACACATTAATGATCTGGAATGAAATGACAGGAGTGTGGTGAAGAACTGTGTGCATGACATGAAAATAATAGGGTAAGAATAGTGAGTATAACTGTGCACTACAAGAGCATTTCAACAGACTGGTCAGCTGGGTAGACCAATGGAGAATGGACTTCAACCCAGAAAAGTGTGAGGGACTGCAGTTGGCATGTCTAATAAGGGAAGGGATCACATTTTGAATTATATGACCCTGGCAAGTATTGAAGATCAGAGAGATATCCACAGATCCTCCAAGTTAGCAGGATAGGGTGGATAAGATACTAAAGGTGGCATATGGGATATTACCTTTAATGGCTGAGGCATAGAATACAGCAGTGAGGAGGAGCAAGGTGATGCTGAACACTATAAAAAGTGCCGGTTAGGCCACATCTGGAGAATTACATGCTGTTCTGCTCATGATATTATAGGAAGGATGTGATTGTAACTGGAGGGTGAAGAAGAGATGTTGCCTAGGATGGAGAGTCAGCTATGAAGAAAGATTGGAGAGGCTGGGGTTGTTCTCCTTAGTGGGGGGGGGGGGGGGGGGGGGACATAGAGAGGGCTGTGTAAGATCATTGCTAGGGTGGATGGAAAGGTATTTTGTCCATTAGTAGAAGGGTCAATAACTAGGAGGCAGATTTAAGTTAAGAAGTAAAAGGAGTTGAACAGATTTTCTTTTCTAGCCAGATGTTGGCGGGAGTCTGGACATTATTGCCTGAAAGAGTGGCGAAGTCAGTAAGTCTCTCAATATTTCAGCAGTATTTTAGATATTCCACTTGTTGTACCATGGCCTCTAAGAGCTGGAAAAGTGGGATTAGAGTTATCACCAGAATGGACACAATGGGCTGAATGGCTTCCTTCTGTGTTGAAAATATCTGTGTCTCATAACAGCTGTTAATAATTCACAGCTGCTTTCAAGTCTGCAAGGTCTTTGAAATCTGTAGAGTGTCAAATCGACTTTTATAATCAATGTTGATACAAGAGGAATACTAGTTGTAGACTTGTGGAGCGCATCTCGCCATCTTTGATCAGCTGCTGACAGCTCTGCCATATTAAGGCATTTGACACTTCATGCGTAATTTTGCATGTTTTCAGGGGGATACTAGTAAGAGCAAACGACCCAAAAATGTGTTGGAAATGATGAAACAGTGGAAACTAGGTAACCATAGCGACAACGAGGAGGAAGTGGTAAAAGAGAACGGGGTGAATGAGGATGATGGCCTTGCCCAATCAGAAACAGATATGAAGACTGATCTCAACTTCAGCAAAGCGCTTTCACGTACTACAAAGGTATTTTTTTCTAACAATGTTAAAAATATCATTTCCGTTTGCATAACCCTGCTGTACATTCTCAAGGAAGCACCTTGTAGCTGCTCAGTAAATGAGCAAATGGGAAGTTTATTGACACGGGAGTTTCTGTATCTAAGATGATGTCACCAAACAGTAACAAGGTGAATGACTAGATATGAAGATAGCGCAGGTAAATGGCAGTGGATAAGAGGAGGGGCTTGAGAAGGTTTGCAAGAGATCTTATAACAAAGTTATTAAAAATTATGAAGTGTTTTGCTTATAATTACTAAGACATCTGGATGTAGAAGGCATTTACCATAAGAGAAAGGAGGAGGTAATTTTAACTTATTCTCTACCTTGCAGAAAATGAGTGATGGCAAACCAGCAAACCGGCTTTTCAATTTGTAATTGACACCACTTGGATGAAAAAAAACTTGTGCACACATAAATATTATATTTGAGTCTTTTTGTAATCTCAAGATATCCCAACGTACTTTACACACAACACTGAGTTGTAGTCACTATTATAATGTAAAACTGTGGCAGCCAATTTATAAGCAGCAAGCTCCCCAAACATCAAGCATGGAGAGAGAGCAAGCTAACATTGAGTAGATTCAAAATGTTAGCTTGCTCTCTCTCCATGGATGCTGTGGGTCTCGCTGTGATCTCCAGCATTTGTTGTTTTCAGTACAATTTCCAGCATCTGCAGTAAAATGCTCATTGGATGGTGACTGAGGCATAACTAGTAGCTAAGACATTGCAAAATAAGAACCTTGATCTTCTCTGAAATAGTAACATTGTGTCACTTTGATCCATCACACATCTAAGACTTAGTTTGACATCTCATCTAAAAGACTGCCCAACAGTGCTAGTGTTTTGTGCTGAAATCACTGCAGTACATCTTGAACCCACAATCTGATGACTCATGAGGCAATAGTGCTAGCAACTGAGATGTCGGACTGATTGTTCTGCCAGATATGTCAGTAGCTTCAGTTCATGTGTCTGAAACTACTTCAAGCATCAAGCTAAATTCTGACCAGCAATTCAGAGAGATGAAGGATGTGAAAGAGGCTGAAAATTAGCAAAGAAAAAGCCAATCATTTACAAAGCCAGGCATGTAAATTTAACATTACTTGGCAACAACATTTTTTGTGCCATCCTGTTTTTGTTATCCAGTGAAAATTGGATTAGAAACTCTTATGATTTGATCAACCATTTTACATTTGGTTGCTCTTACAGTGCATTTTCTACTACTTACAGTAAACACTTCAATCTAGACTAAAGAAAATCTCTCAAACAATTATTTCTGTATTATCAATACGTGATAATATAACTAGGAAGCTTTGGTTTTAGATATGATAGTTTGTCTTTTCTGGAATCCATGATGTGGAGGTGCTGGTGTTGGACTGAGGTGGACAAAGTCAGAAGTCACACGACCAGGTTATAGTCCAACGGGTTTATTTCAAATCACAAGCTTTTGGAGTCTTCACCTAATGAAGGAGCAGTGCACCAAAAGTTGTGATTTCAAGTGAACCTGTTGGACTATAACCTGGTTATAGGAAGGAAGGAAGGAAGAGTTGTTGATGTCATACACATGGAATTTAGTAAGGCGTTTGATAAGGTTGCCCATAGTAAAGTGATAGTGAAGTCACATGGTGTGCAGCATGTTCTAGCTAGGTGGATAAAGAACTGGTTGAACAACAGGAGACAGAATGTAGTAGTTGAAGGGAGTTTCTCGAAATGGAGAAAGGTGACCAGTGGTGTTCCACAGGGGTCAGTGCTGGGGCCACTGTGTTTGTGATATACATAAATGATCTGGAAGAGGGCACTGTTTGCATGATCAGCAAGTTTGCAGATAACACAAAGATTAGTGGAGTAGCAGAAAGCATAGGGGACTGTCAAAGAATACAGGAGAATATAGATAGACTGGAGAGTTGGATGAAGAAGAGGCAGATGAAATTCAATCCAGGCAAATGTGAGATGATGCATTTTGGCAAGTCTAATTCTGTAGCGAATTATACAGTGAATGGAAAAGCATTAAGAAAAGTTGATGAGCAGAGGGATCTGAGAGTGCAGGCCCATTGTACTCTGAAGGTTGCTGCACAGGTGGATAGAGTGGTCAAGAAGGCATATGGTATGCTTGCCTTCATTGGACGGGGTATTGATTATAAGAGCTGGCAGGTCATGTTAAAATTGTACAAGACATTGGTTTGGGCACATTTAGAATACTATGTACAGTTCTGGTCGCCACATTACCAAAGGGATGTGGACGCTTTGGAGAGGGTGCAGAGAAGGTTTACGAGGATGTTGCCTGGTATGGAAGGTACTATCTGTGAAGAGAGTTTGAGTAGGTTAGGTTTGTTTTCATTAGAAAAAAGGAGATTGAAGGGGGACCTGACTGAGGTCTACAAAATCATGAAGGATATATACAGGGTAGATAGAGATAACCTTTTTCCTGGGGGGAGGGATTCAATAATGACGGGTCACGTTTTCAAGGTGAGAGGTGAAAAGTTTGAGGGAGATACACACAGCAAGTATTTTACGCGGAGAGTGGTGGGTGTCTGGAATGTGTTGCCAGCAGAGGTAGTAGAGGCAGGCACGGTAGATTCATTTAAGATGCGTCTGGACAGATGCATGAGTAAGTGGGGAGCAGAGGGATACAGATGCTTAGGAATTGGATGACAGGTTTAGATAGTAGGTTTGGATCAGCGCAGGCTTGGAGGACTGAAGGGCCTGTTCCTGGGATGTAAATTTTCTTTATTCTTTGTTCTGGTGTCAGGTGACTTTGAACTTTCTTTAGAATCAATTGAGAGGACAGAGGAGAAACTGAACACCTTCCTCCAATCTCGAAATGACTGAGAGGGAACCAGCTGGTTCGGTTGCCTTCAACTATTCCGAGGCATACCTGCTTCGTTTACTCAGTGCTACCTCAATTTGGTATTCTTCCACCAGAGGGAAATGATAGGAAAGGAACTATCAATAAAATTAATACAAGCAACAAGAGCTTTTCTTTTACTAGACAGCTTATTATGGTTAAACCTTTCATTCTAAAAAGGTTATAATCTTTGTCATTACTTCCAACTTCATTTTGGCTCTAATTTATAGTTTCTTATTTATATCCAAGCCAATGATGATCCCACTGTGGTAGGATGGATAGCAAATAACAATGAGTCAGTATACAAAAAGGAGCTAGAGAGCTTGGTGTCATGGTGCAATGATAACAATCTCTCTCTCTCAATGTTGACAAAACTAAAGAACTCATCATTGGCTTCGGGAAAAAAAGAAAGAGGACACGCTCTCATCTATATGAACAGAGCTGAGGTGAAGAAGGTTGACAGTGTCAAGTTCCTGGGAGTGATGATAACCAACAACCTGACATGGACCTCCCATGTAGATGTGATGGTCAAGAAGGCACGACAATGCCTCTTCTTCCTCAGGTGGCTCTGAAAATTCAGCATGTCCATAAGAACCCTCACCACTTTCACAGATACACGGTTAAAAGTATACTGGCTGCGTCCATAAGGGCCTAGTATGGCAACTATTCTGCCCATCACCATCAGTAACCACAAAAGGTGGTGTGCACAGACCAGACCATGACAGAAGCTAACCTCCCATCCATGGGCTCCATTTACACTTCTCAGTGCTGCGGAAAGGCTGCCAACATCATCAAAGACCCATCCCACCCGGTAATGCTCTCCTACAACCTCTTCCATCAGACAAATACAGAAAGTTGAACACATGCACCAGCAGGTTCACGAATAGCTTCTTCCTGCCGTTATTAGACTGCTGTATGGACCAGCTAACTTCAAATAATGTTGATCTTGTCAATGTGATTTTGCCTCGTGAACATCCTGCGTGGTGTAATCTGTGTGCCTTACCTTGTTCAGATTTTTTTTCCCACCCTGTGATCTGCCTGTCCTTGCTTACTATGCCTGTACTGCTCACAAACAAAAGCTTTTCACTGTACTTAGGTACATGTGACAATAAATCAAATCAATTAAACATTATAATTTTCAAGCAGTGAACAGAATTAGAGTGGAGTCTGCTTTTGTTTCAATTTAATTTCAACATGTTCTCTTTGTAGGAGCAGCAAGTTAAATTGAATTGTAAATACCGCTACTTCTTGGTGGATGATCAATATGTAAATATAACTGTTTGGATGCCTTCCTCTGAAGAATATTATTTCTTGAATCAAAGCCAGAGACTGTAGAGGGGCAATCTTACCTCTAACTTTTGTTTCTTTATTTACAGCCTGCGATGCTTCCAAGCATTCAGTCTCTAAACAAGATTGCTCGCTAATATTGGATAACCAATTAACCTAGAGGTTATGGAAGTGGATGCAGAAACAGGAAGTCTTGAGGTCAAATTCAATAAACTTAGTGGGCTGGCAGTTGAGTAGTCTTAGGGACAAAGCAACCAGACAGTTGCAAAAACCCATATAGCTCCAGTGATATCCTTAAAGATGGAAAACTGACAGACCTATTCGACCAGGCCTCCTCATGACTGCACTCCTACATGAGGTGGTTGACACAATATCCTCAAAGTATTGGTACTATACGTTTCATACTTTGTTTTTAAAAGTTAGGAGAAATTTATGAACTCTACCAGTTATAGAGTCATACAGCATGGAAACAGACCCTTCAGTCCAACTTGTCCAAGTTTCCCAAATGAAACTGGGTGGCATGGTGACTCAGTGGTTAGCACTGCTGCCTCATGCGGACCTGGGTTTGATTCCACCCTCAGGTGACTGTCTGTGTGGAGTTTGCACATTCTCCTCATATCTGCGTGGGTTTCCTCTGGGTGCTCTGCTTTCCTCCCATAGTCCAAAGATGTGCAGGCTTGGTAAATTGGTCATGCTAGATTGCCTATAGTGTCCAGGGAGGTGAGTTAGCCACGTGAAATGCAGGGTTACAGGGATGGGGTTGGATCTGCATGCGATACTCTTTGGAGGGTAATTGTGGACTCAATGGGCCAAATGGCCTGCTACCATACTGTAGGATTCGATGAAACTAGTCCCACTTTTGCCTGTGTTTGGCCCATATCCTTCTAAACCTTTCCTATTCATGCACTTGTCCAAATGTCTGTTAAACGTTATAACTGTACCTGCGTCTAACCCTTCCTCTAGCAGTTCATTTCACTTACGAACAATTTGAAAAGGTTGTCCCTCAGGTCCCTTTTGAATCTTTCCCCTCTCACCTTAAAATGACACCCACTAGTTTTGAACTTGCCAGAAAAGACCTTTGCTACTCACCTTGTCTATGCCCCTCATGGTTTGAGGTTGTGTGTGCTTTCAGCCAACAGGTGCAGGTGCGAGACAAAAACGCCATTCGATTGACATTGCACCATTGCCAGCTACTTTCGCATCAAAACATCATCTGGCGTTCAATAGAAAAGGCCGACGGATGTCCGAATCGGCAGTGAATCCAGGAATATTTAACAAAGTAGCCACTCAGACTTCTCTGCTGAAAAGATAACTCTTCATTGAGGAAGCCCATTATCAGGTACTCTAGAGAACAGCAGATGTCTGTTAAAATCTTTGCAGGAGGCAGAACTTTCAATGTTTCAGCACTAAAATCATCTCACAGCACAACGTTTACTCAACTGGAATGTCAGCCTTGAAAAGAGAGCTCAGCATCCATCACCAGATAAGGTGGCACCTTTTTTTCATAATCACAGTGGGGGAGAGCACAAAAGAAAATACATTTGGATGCTGTACCTTCAGAGAAACTCCCTTCAGTCTGGTGGTTTTTCTGATTCTGAGCTGCACCTCCTGGGTAATTTTTACATCACTAGAAGCAGAAAAAGATTTTGCTATTTTCCACATTTCCACTGTTTAAAACATGCCTGCATTTTGATCCACAAACCAAAAGATCACAAAATTCTGCACATCCAGTCAGTTCTGCTTTAACACGGCAGTTCCATTCTCGTGCAATCCCATGTTGTAAGAAAAACATGTAACAGCAGCACCATTTAAACTAATGGGGCTGGAATCACGTTATAACCAACACACACTTTAAAACTTCACGCTTTAGAAACAGCGTCCCCAATTCGTCGATTGTGTTATATCGATTCGTGTTAACAAAACATGTGTTATAGCGGAATGCCTGTGAATGGAAGTCAGTGTTTAAATAAGTTGACATGTCACAAACAATAAGTCTCCCCTCAACAGATGCTGACAGATTTTCCAAGCATTTCCACCTGGTGTTCCAAATCTTCCCCCGAAGTCCAAATCGATGTGGAAGGTCTTATAAGATTTTTTGTTTTAATTTACTCATGGGACGTAGGTGTTGCTGGCTGGGCCCAGTATTTATTGCCCGTCCCTAGCTGCCCTTGAGAAGGTAGTGGTGAGCTGTCTTTGTGCTGTATGTAGACCACAATGACTGTCGGGAGGGAATAATTAAACATTTATTAAAAGTGTCTCACATTCCGTATTGTCATTTCAGTATCTAATCCTCATTGTTTTTATTCCCCCCTCCACTGCCCCCCTTTGTTCTCTCTGGCACCATCTCCAGTAGCTGCAATAGGTCGAAACCCTATTGATCTCCCCAGTTGCCAGCTTACAACCAGCTCTTCAAGTGTGAAACCTGCTTCAAGCTCAGCATGAGGCCACCCTGCAACCGAAAGAAATAATTATTCTCTGTAGCAACTTGTCTTCTTATTTTGGAAAGCAACTGTTCAATGAAACAATGTTTTATTTACTGTTAATCGTATTTGGCTTTATGATTCTTGTCACACTTAAACATTTGAAATCCTGAAAATATGTTACAATTAGATGAATTGAATGCTAACCTAATCTACAATTGTGTGCCGCATTGCACAATTTGAAACAATATTACTATTAAACGGCGAGAAAATTAAAAGGATGTTGCTAGTTTTTGGTATTAAATTGAAGTAGCATTTTAGATATGAAAATCTCCCCGCACCAAAAAAAACACACGTGATTGAGTTTTCCACGATACGGTTTCAAGATTAAGATGCAATTGCTGAAAGACAAGGGAAAGATCAAAAAGACTTAGACATCACTTCATCATACCCTGAGGTTTCCCAAACATACTTCACAGAGCATCGTTTTTGAAGTGTGATCTCACTTATGTAGATAAACAAAGTATTCAACTTGTACATATCAAATGATGAATGAATAGATGCTGGAGGGTCAGATTTTTCTCTGCAAAGTATCTGCCCATTAGCAATACTTGCCCCATCTGGGTTTCACACTTTTTGATTGTCAGGTTGTTGAAAGTGCGAGTCAGTCTCAACGCAGCAATGGAAACCAGGATTTTTGGGAGCTAGGAATAGGCCATTCAGCCCATCGAGACTATCCCATCATTCAATACGACTGGAGCTGATCAAACACTTCAATGCCTTTCACTCACTCCTGAGTGCCACTGGAAACCTGCAAACCTGGCTGAACAAGAGTAAAAATCTCTATTGTCTTAATCAAAGTGACCATGCGAGGACTAAGAAGTGTACATCAGAGCAGGTGATTTCAATATTAAATCAGGCACTGAGAGAGAAACAGCAGGAAAGAAAATTTGGACAGAAAGAGAGAGAGAATTTCAAATAGTTTTATTTTCACATGTACACACACGAGTTCAGTGAAAAGTTTACAAGTCGTCACTCACAGCACCATTAGATTAGATTCCCTAGTGTGGAAAACAGGCCCTTCGGCCCAACAAATCTACACCAACCCTCCGATGAGTAACCCACCCAGACCCATTCCCCTCTGACTAATGCACTTAACACTACGGGCAATTTAGAATGGCCAATTCACCTGATCTGCACATCTTTGGACCGTGGGAGGAAACTGGAGCAACAGGAGGAAACCCACACGGGGAGAATGTGCAAACTCCACACAGTCAGTTGCCCAAGGCTGGAATGGAACCTGGGTCCCTGGTGCTGTGAGGCAACAGTAAGTGCTAACCACTGAGCCACCGTGCCATACAGATTCTCTAATACAAATTCTTAGGGAAAGATTTACCATCCCAATCGACAATGGATTTAAGGTCAGCATTAGATTCTTTATTTCAGATATTTATTGAATTCAAATTCCACCACCTGCCGAGGTGGGATGTGAAACTGTGTTCCCAGAACATTACCTGGGTCTCTGGACTAATATTCCAGTGATAATGCCACTTATCCATCGCCTACCACTTAGGTAGAAGGAGTTAGCACATGAAGCACATTGAGCTGTGTTACAATTAGAAATGTTGGTTGCAAACTCTTCAAACTCAATCACTTTAGTGATTAATGCACTCGCAGCCATAGTGTCACTGAGGTCTACAACACAGAAATATGCCCTTCTGCCCATTGAGTCTGTGCCAGTCAAAAACTACCATCTCGCTTATTCTAATGCCATTTCCCAGCACTTGGCCCATAGTCTTGTAGGCGTTGGTATCTGAAGTGTACGTCTAAATTTTTTCTATCTCTACTACCCTTCCAGATATTGACCTCCAGACTCCCATCATTCTCAGTGCAAAAAATATATCCTCTAAACTTCCTATCCCTTACATTAAATCTATGCCCCTATCATTGACCTCACCCCCACCAAGGGGAAGTGCTTCTTCCCATTGACTCTATCTAGGCCCCTCATGATTTTAAACATCTCAATGATGTGCCTCCTCAACTCTAAGGGAAACAACCCCAGTCTATCCAATTTCTGTTCATAATAAATTCCCCAGCTCAGGCGACATCCTGGTAGGTCTCCTCTGCACCCTGTCCAGTGTGATCACATGCTACCTATGATGTGCATTACAGAACTGCACACAATATTTTGGCTATGGCCTAACCAACATTTTATACAGTTCCAGCATCACCTCCCTGTTCTTCCAGTTAAAGAGTCATAGAGATGTACAGCATGGAAACAGACCCTTTGGTCCAACTTGTCCATGCCGACCAGATATCCCAACACAATCTAGTCCCACCTGCCAGCACCCGGCCCAAATCCCTACAAACCCTTCCTATTCACATACCCATCCAGAGTCCTTTTAAATGTTGCAATTGTACCAGCCTCCACCACTTCCTCTGACAGCTCATTCCATACACGCACCATCCTTTGCTTGAAAAAGCTGCTCCTTTGGTCCCTTTTAAATCTTTTTCCTCTCACCTTAAACCTATGCTGTCTAGTTTTGGACTCCCCCACCACAGGGAAACAACCTTGTCTATTTACCCCATCCATGACCCTTGTGATTTTGTAAATCTCTAGAAGGTCACCCCTCAGCCTCTGACATTCCAGGGAAAACAGCCCCAGCCTATTCAGCCTCTCCCTATAGCTCAAAGCCTCCAAACCTGGCAACATCCTTGGTAAATCTTTTCTGAACCCTTCCAAGTTTCACAATATCCTTTCTGTAGGAGGGAGAACAGAATTGTTCTCTGTCTTGGCCAGTAAAGTCAAGTATTCCACATGCTTTCTTAATCACAGTATCGATTGTCCCAATACCGTAAGGGACTGCTCTACATACACAGCAAGGTCCCTCTAATCTTCATTACTTCCTAGAGTCTGACCATTCACTGTGTATTCCCTTGCTTTCTGTGTCTTGCCAAACCTCACACTTATGCAGATTGAATTCCATTTACCACAGATCATTCCAGCTATATTCTCCAGTAATCTAAGGCATCCCACTAATTTTGGTATCATCTGCAAACTTACTGATTGACATGCCGAGATTCAATAAAAACCGAAATAACTGCGGATGCTGTAAACCAGAAACCAAAACAGAAGTTGCCAGAAAAGTTCAGCAGGTCTGCAAACATCGGTGAAGAGAAATCAGAGTTAACGTTTCAGTTTGAATCACAAACAGCAAGTGCCCCCAACACTGATCCCAATGGAACCCTGCAGAACTCAGGGTTCAAGTCTTAAAAATAACCATCACCCTCTGCTTCCTGCCACTCAGTCAATTCTGGATCCAATTGGCCACAACTCCTTAGATCCCAAGAGGTCTTACCTTCACTATCAGTTTCCCATGCGGGACCTCGTCAAAAGCCTTGCTTAAGTCCAAGTGGACAATGTTGAATGTATGCATCTCATCTATATGCCTGATTGTACTTTTCAAAAAGGTAATCAAGTTGATCAGACATGACGTCCCCTTAACAAAACCGTGCTGACTGGTCTTGATTAATCCCTGCCTCTCCAAGTGCAGATTAATCCTGTCTC
Organism: Chiloscyllium plagiosum; assembly: GCF_004010195.1. Classification (NCBI taxonomy): domain Eukaryota; kingdom Metazoa; phylum Chordata; class Chondrichthyes; order Orectolobiformes; family Hemiscylliidae; genus Chiloscyllium; species Chiloscyllium plagiosum. Next base: position 10,981,666 of record NC_057732.1, read on the forward strand.
ACAGAACTGCTTCTGAAATTTTGATACTGACTGACTGACCTGGAGTTTCCTGGTTTATTCCTTGCTTCCTTCGTGCATAACAGTACCATACTGGTTGTATAGAAATATGCAATTTTATCGAAGCATCGCAACCAATAGACTTTTCTGTTTGTTCTGGAGACTGTACCAGCCTAGCAACATGACCAGCTGGAAGACATTAACGTTGATCAAGTAATTACAACAAAACCAGCTATTCAGCATTGAACTTTCTCAAGGCTTGATCCATTTTACCTGTTCAGTTTATAAGAACAAAGGCAGGAGATGGAATTACACTTCCCAAAATACGGTTTGAACAAGTCGCAAATGACTCAATAAAATCTTGCTGAATGTAAAGGGTTCTCCTGTTGCAAAAATTCTTAGCCAAAAGATTATTAAACATTTAATGTAAATTTATTAGCCATTATTATGCTTTGCAAATTATTCATTATTCTGACAATCACTGAGGCAGGATCATTATACAATTAGGATGAATAAAATCGGTGCGAAAATTGACAGCACATAAAGCAATTACTCCATTAATTAAGACTTGTGTGTGGCGATTGACGAGTATTTACCCTGGCTCTCAGAATGGACACTTAGAGACTGCTTATTAAATACAAGTACATTTGGCATTTTCAATGGGACAAACCAAACTCTTTTTTCCAAATGTTTGAATTAGTTCCTCAACAGAACAGTCAGAGGCTACACGATGACAATGTCAAGTAATTAATCAAAAGCTTCACTTGAAAAAGCTTCCAGTAATTGAGTAAATGCTACTGTTGAAGTGCTGTAAATGCAGGTCAGGAAACCCGAAAAGCTCGGTATGGGATGAGCATATAACCCCGTGATATGACAGCAAATTGAAGCTAGCCAATACTTCACTTGACTTTCTCTTCAAAACTATTGTCAATGGTTCGACTCCAATTCTGCAAAGGTGGGAGCAAAAGTGTAATGTTCAACGACAGCTTATTGGCATAAAATAGACAAGTAATACCACACCAACTTCTGATTATAGTCTCAGCACATCATTCTCCATGTGGAGCATGTTTGACCTGATTTCAAGACCCAAATGTTCCCCGATTTCCAGACTACTCATCTCCAAGTTCAATGGGATGCTATACACCTTATACCCTTTCATAACCAAATTGATTCATGCTTGTAACTGGGAGGGTGCATGGGAAATGCAGCCCGGCCATCCAAATTCCTGTTAACTGGGACATTGCTTAAATGGGTGACAGAAACGTTCTTCTTTCCCTTTTTTGGGTGTAACCAGCAGCAAAGCAGCAGCACAGTACACAGCTCCTCCCAGATATCCGGGCAGGAGAGATTCAACCAGGCAGCAACGAAGCAAACATCAGAGAGCCCTGAAACGCTCAGTGCTCAAGGCCCAGTCTGACAGGTCAGCCAGGAATGAACAGGGAAACAGTACGGATATTAAGACCAGCTGCCTGGTTACCCCTCACTCCCTCTCAGCCTTCCGGCATGGATCGGGTACAGAGTCCCAGAAACAAAAGCATCGGAATCAGTAGATTCCTGTTGACTCAGGTCAAATTTTTCAGTTCCTTCCAAGCCGTCAATTCAGCTTTCAACTTCTGCGTTATTATTTCAAACTTGTCATGTGATCATGATTGTGAGGAACCCATTGCATGCTTATAATTCCAAAAATAAACAGAAGCCCTCCTCGCACGTGATGGAGGTCAGTCCTTGCTGCTCCACAATCATGTTACAGAATGGTACAGTTGGTGCCCGTCTGCTCCACGCTGGGACCAGCATCCTCGTGCCTAGAAAAGTCAGAGAGGCGTTCCTTAGCAAACATTACTCAGAAAACTGTGAGGCAAACTGTTAAAAATACATCAGACCTCAGGAAGTAGGAACATTAGGCCCCTCGAGCCTGCTCTGCTCTTCAACAGGATCATGGACAATCTGACATTCCTCACAGCCACTTTCCTCATAAACCTGTGATTTCTCCGACTGATCGAAACCTGAGCCTTAAATATACGCAAGGCCTCTGCCCCTACAGCTGTCTGTGGCAAGGAGTCCCAAAGGCATGCTGCCCCCTGAGGGAAGGAATTCCTCCTTTTAAATTATTCTGAGATTATGCTGTCCAGTAAAGGGAAATGTCCTCTCAGCATTTACCCTGTCAATCCCCTGAACAATCCTAAATGCTTCAATGAGATCACTTCACTTTCTTTTCAATTCCTTTAGACAGCGAACCGAGCCTCAGACTATTTGATCTTTGCTGATGAGACAATTCCTTCATCACCAGGGATTATTCCAGCGAACCTTCTCGGATTTGCTTCAATGAAATGATAACTTGCCTTCAATAAAGGGACATCAAAACTGCTCCAGCTGTGCTTCCACCAGCACCTCGTGCAGTAAGACTTCCCAACTCTGCTACTTCACTCACCCCTCGAAATAAGGGCCAACATTCCAGTCGAAAACAGGGTGCATTGGGAATAGGAGAGACTCAAGGGAATGAGATTCATCTGGGCGGCACAGTGGCTAGCACTGCTGCCTCACAGCACCAGGGTCCTAGGTTTAATTCCAACCTGGGCGACTGTGTGTGGAGTCTGCACATTCTCCCAGTGTCTGCGTGGGTTTCCTCCGGGTGCTCCGGTTTCCTCCCACAGTCCAAAGATGTGCGGGTCAGGTGAATTGGCCATGCAAAATTGCCCAGAGTGTTAGGTGCATTAGTCAGAGGGAAATGGGTCTGGGTGGGTTACTCTTCGGAGGGTGGGTGTGGACTGGTTGGGCCAAAGGGCCTGTTTCCACACTGTAGGGAATCTAATCTAGTCTGGTTTACCAGTCATTGGTTATTCGGTGTCCAATGGCTCCAAAGGACTGATCACCTTCACACATTGCACTCCATCTCCCACTTCTCACCTGTGGGCTTTAATTGAGTGCCGAGTAGGGGAAGGTATCACCTCAGCCTGACATCACATCCATTCATGTGAACTTCCACCGCTGCTAACATTGAGGAATCCAACATTACAGCCTTCCCCTGCCATCCTAATGCAGTCACATTAAGACCACCCTGATGGTGAGAGAGATCAACTTTGCGTGGGTCTTTGGGTAGAGAATGGCTCAGCCTCTCTCTGGGTTAGCTCAAGCCATGGGGTTGCAGAAGTCAATGAGGGGAATTCTGGGCCGGATGGAAGCAATGCACTTAGCCTCACAAAGAGGACCTCATCTTAAAGCCGCTAGAACAAAATCCAGCGGAACGACTGGTTGCAGGGCATTAACTCAGAGTCTCACAGCATGGAGACAAACCCTTGGACCCAAACTGGTCCAGGCCGACCAAAATATCCATCCACGCTTACCTCTTTTCTCTGCAATTGTCCCACATGCTTCTAAATCTTTCCTAACCATGTATTTGTCCAAATGTCTTTTAATTGTTGTCAATGAAGCCTACTCAACCACTTCCACTGGCAGCTCATTCCATATGTGTACCACCCTTTGCATAAAAACGTTGCCCCACGGATTTGCATTTATTCTTTCACCTCAAACATTAAACTGATGCCCTGTAGTTCATGATTCCCTACACATGGGAAAAAGACTCAGTACACTCACCCTATCCATGCCTGAAAGTATGCTAATGTTAGAGATATAGGTATACACGGGAACGGGGAGCAGTTACGAGTGACAGAGTGGGGGCGGTGAGGGGTGACAGCGTCGGGGCGGTGAGGGGTGACAGTGTGGGGACGGTGTTGTGGACCTTAATAATGGATGAAATGTGGATCTGTGCATTTTGGAGACATCTGGTGGATATATTGACAAAGTGCAACATTGCCTTGAAATGCTTAAAAATTCAGAAAGCCTTTCATCCAAAGAATTTGTTTCAAGTTGAAAAGAGCACCAAGAATTCATGAGTGGGATGTCGGATCAATACAACAGTCAGAGTATCTTCAGAGAAAGGGCAAAGCAGCATACGGTGCAGCGATACACAAACTTTCAAACAAAGCTTGGATTTCCAACACACTACCTCATTGTGGAGTTTGTCTCCAGTCGGATTCGCTTCACTGCTGTCCCTTCATGTATCGGCTGGCTGTTTGCATTCATGTCCTTTACCTGGCGTTGGTCACTGTTCTATCACAAGAGGAGGAGGAGGAGAAGGAGATTAATTTTAATATTGCACTGCCTGTGCCACTCAGTTACTCACAACCTCCCTTCGGTGACAATGAATGCACCGGCAGCTTTTGGTATCTTCCAACCTCCGAAATGACTTCTTACCAAGCTTCTCTTGTTTCCACTTTGTGAGGGGGTCAGGTAGGTTTCCTCTGGTGTTGTATTTCTGTCCGACCGTAAGGGTCTCCTTGCTAGATTATCCTTCCTCAGTACGAAGACAGACCGGGACCTCAACTGTCTGTGAGATGACAAGGAGTAGAAAAGTCCAGTCAGTAAACAATACTTCATCTCTGCCTACTGAATCCTGCCAAACACACGATAGGCTGCTGAGGACAATTTTAATGCAAGTTTCAGGTAGCATATATTCAGTCACCATATTCAGTTTTGGACGCCATCGTCAGTTCATGAACCTTTAATTTGAAAGGTCAAATCACACAAGGCGATGAGATGACTGAGTAAGGTAATGGCTCTGAAAGGGTTAATGCTGAAGACTGCATTAAGCTCCATCCAATCTGAAAATGGAGCAAGGACTTGGGTGGGGAAAGGCACAGTTGGTTCTTGAAGGAGACACACGCATCAAAGCCCCCTCATGGTCTTTGTAATTACATTTACCTTAATAACATGACTTGTACCTAGTTACTATTATGCAGTCAATGACATTTTTTTAAGACAAAAGCCTCTTCCTATTTGACTATGTTGTGGGCTTTCTCTGCCAGATAAGACAAAACAGGCTCAACCTTAGCAACAGATGATTACCAAGAATCCAGCTAGCTCATACAACATGGTGAGCAGCGGTGACCGTCCCCACCATTACAAAGCCTATATAGGCCGAAGGTCCAAGTAAACATGCTTCAAATTTGACTCCTGAACTGGGTGTCCACTCTGAAAGGCAGTCACCCTTCCCTTATGACTGAATCTATTACAATACTGGAGTGACTCCTCTGTTCGAATACAGTGCAATGGAAATATTGTATTGTTCACTCTGAACTTCCTTATGATAGGAAAGACTCGAGAATTGTCATGGAATTGTCAGTCTGCACACTGTCAGGATCTCACTAAGGGCTATGCAATCACATGATGATTTTTTGAAGTGCAGTCACTTGGTTTTGCAGGGTAAATGCAGTAATTCCAGCTAGTTATTAAGATGAATTAGTCAGATGTTGTGATGATGGTTGGATGATGATTGGGACTGGAAGGATGTCACTGCTTTGCATGAAATGTTGCAAGTCAGCTGAGAGGCTAAACTGAGGTCCCATCCGCCTACTTGAGCAGAGATCTCACGGCATTGTTTCAGAGAGGAGCTGTCGGGTCAATATCTGTCCCTCCATCAATATCACAAAAACCAATACTTGATCATTGCTGTTTGTGAGCACTTGCAACTACTTTTTTAAAAACTTCACTCATGTGCTGTGAGCATCGCTCACTGAACCAGCATTTTATTGCCTGTCCATAGTTGCCCTCAAGACGATGGTGGTCAGCTGCCTTCGTGAACCACTTTCTAGTGATCGCTGCAACTGGATGACATGCTCCAATATGTCAGAGGGCAATTACTGGTCAATCACATGAGTCTGGAGTCACATGTTAGCCAGACCAGGGAAGGATGGCAGTTTTCTTACCTGAAGGACATCAGTGAGTTGTTAGTGGGTTTTTACAGCGATTTGACAATAAATTCATTGTCACCATAAGACATAGTCGACATCTATCATGGTGGGATTCAAATTCACATCTCCATCATATTATCTTGAGGTCTCCTTACACATCAGTCACTGAAAGCATGCACACAGGTGTAGCAAGCAGTGAAGGTGGTAAACAGTATGTTGGCCTTCATCAAGAGAGGATTCGAGTGCAGGAGCAGTGATGTCCCGCTGCAATTGTCCAGGGCCTTTGTGAGACTGATTTGCGGGAGGGCAGGACTGACATTTGAAGAGAGACTGGATCAGTTAGGATGAGAGTCACTGGAGTTTAGAATCATGAGGGATCTCATAGATATCTATAAATTTCTAACAGGATTGGACAGGGTAAATGCAGGATGGGTGTTCCCAATGACAGGGGATCACAGTCTTAAGGATACGGGGTAGGCCATTTAGGATTGAGATGAGGAGAAATTCCTTCACCCAGAGAGTGGGGAGCATGCTGAATTCTCTGTCACAGAATGTGGTCAAGGCCAAAACTTGGAATGTTTTCAAGAAGGAGTTAAGATATAGTTCTTAGGAAATGGGAAGAAAGCAGGAACAGAGTACAGAGTTGGATGATCAACGATGATCATACTGAATAAGGGAGCAGGCTCCTCGGGCTGAATGGCCTCCTCCTGCTCCATTTTCTGTTTCCGTGACAATAATTTGCCAGCTTTGCCATGGCCACCGCATCCTGAGAATGAAGAGATAATGAAACTGCAATCAGCTGCCCAGTTTTAAAATCTGTTTTATAAGTTTTGTATCCTGGGCTGCACTCCTTGCTGACATATGACTGGGCATTCTGTGATAGAGGGGTGGGCAGCAATGCAATTATCAGTGGGCTGGTCTTGTCAAGTATTGCCCCCTGCTGGGGAGAGCTGCATTGCAGTTACCAATGTGGCTCAGACTGGCCTATTAAGGCTAATAGGAGCAAAGCCCTGGGTTCAGATAAACACAAAGTCCAAGGCTGTAACCAAGCACTGAACACAAGATCTTCACATTGCTCCTGAAAAGTCAAGGTTTACACGTAGTGGTGGATCACTGGCACCATCTCTGACAATCTTTGGGCTAAACTAGACCTGCAGATTTTCAGATAAGCAGAAGGAAGTAACAAGTGTGGGAGTGATGGGAGGAGTTTACAGGATAGCTGGTGGTTGGATGGTGCCCAATGAAAATTGCTCCTACACAGAAATACCTGGAATGATGCAGAGAACAAACAAGGAACAAACTGATCCACCAAAGTTGATCACAGTAGCCCCTTTCCCAACAAGTGACTCATTTTGTACACACCACACAACTCCTGCTGAAGATGATTGCTAATGAGCAACATCTTGGGACATACTTGACCTCCTTTCCCTCCATTAATAAACATCGTTCATCACCTACTCTTCCAAAATTTAACTCTGGCATGCAGAGAGGAAGATGGTAACTTGGAAACATGAAGGATTCAAATTCACAGCCAATAAAAGAGACTTAAAAAGGCATCTCATAGGGGAAGAGACTGTCACTGCAACTATCTCATGGGAAAGACAGTGGCAGCTGAAATGTGCCAAATAGTATTGCTCCACTTAGTGAATTCACACAGTGAATTCCTTTCAGGATTTGAGGGGGGGTGGGGAGCAGACTAGTGTAGGGAAAGGCATCAACCAGTATACGTGAGTGACCATCCAAGAGCAGCAAGGCTGTGAATGATCAGCTAATCATTACAACTTCCTTGATGTGGATCTCAAACCCAAATTCTAGGTACTCTAGAGGGGAGTCAACCCAATTAAGATAAGCTGCCACAGCTTGCATGTTGCAGCTGTTAAACAGCATTTAGACCAAATACTAATTTTATAATGTAGTTATAAATGGGGAAAAAATACAATAATTTCTTCCTAAACACAGCAGCCAGCTTTCTATAAAACCCCAATTTACAAGAAGAGTTGGTTTCTCTGGTTTTCCTCACAACTTCAGGGATGCCAAGAAAATCTTTCATAACCATTACATGTCACAATTTATTTCAGAAACGACGCTTTCTGACCTTAAACAGGGAAGAGTTTTGTTTTAAGAAAAGGATTGAATTGGGCCAAGCGAGGGGACTTGGGAGGGTGAGGTGTGGATTAAGCCATCGATCCCACATGCCCATTCAAGCATCACTCTGAAAAGGAGAGCACGGACTGGGGAACTGGTGCTTCATTCTCACTGTGCTTATTCAGGGCAGCTCCTTTGTGGGGGATGGAGGGGTGGAAGTTGCTGGCAGCTTCTAATTCAGCGAAGCTCTGAAGGGTGCAGGATCACGAGACGATTTCCTTTTTGAATATCGTGACCGCTCATCCTGTGCACAGAGAGGAAGTTAACAAAGGACTACAGCGTCTTTCATGCTGGTCGAATTAAAGCTATCCCATTACTTGCCTTTAGTCCGTGGGGCAATCATGTTTGTGATAATCAGTAACGAGAGGCTGTTCAAGTCAAAATAATATTGCTCCCAAATTAAACAATAAAATACTACTCACAGTCAACTATGCATCAGCAGGAACAAAAGCATTTGGCACTCCAGAGGTTAAAAATATTTCTGTCACTCAGCAAGACTGTATTAAATAAAACATTAATTAACTGTAACTGTTCTAGGCCTTAAGCAAAACTTCCAAGGTCTTGCTAACCGTGGCTAACAGATGTTCTGACAATACCATCTTTAACAAGGCAAGTAAAGGGAAACTTTTAACAAGATGCTCTCACTCATGTAGCCAATCTGCTGCTTTACGCCCTGTAGTGTGCATTTTATAGCAGGCCTCGTTCAGGTGGAAGGGTTATGCAGCCTGAGAGTGGATCTGCTCAGGGTTCAAACTGTGACCCTGCCAGCAGTGATACAGCAGGGGTGACCTCAGTAATGACCAGTGCGCATCCACCACGAAGCTGGTCAGTGCCAGCTGATTAAACTTTTAGCAGCATCCCCTGCGCGATAAAGGGCAAAATGACAACATTTCCCCATCGTCAATGTGTCTGTATAATAAACTAATTAGTAAACCACACAGTCTGTGGAGCTTTTAATGAGCACTATCGGCTGACTTCTGTAATAATAACCTACGTCTGGCCCCTTTTGGGATTCAATTAAGGGAGAGACTGTCATACGCTCGGTCTGGCTGATCAATGAATCCATTCCGACCTTTCGTCGGGAGCACTCCACAAGGTCAGTGGCAGCAGCAAGGACGGCCAACTTGCCAAAGCAACGTACCCGATGGCAGCAGACAGGCACCGGTACCAGTCATTGATGTCCTCCTGGTCATTCGACATCACAAGGAGCTTCTCCTCAGGAAAAGTTAGCTAAAGGGCAGATTTAAAAAAAAACAAAAAGGCTGATTTGGATTTCACTTCTTCCACTTCAAAGCAAGCTTTTCTGTTTAAAAAGAGAAACTTTTACACAGAACCCAACAGAAATTATGTCTGTCAATAAACGCAAAGTCCTTCAATTTATTCCTTCTGTAGATCCTCCATCATGAAATATTCAAAACCATTTAAGAATGCAATAGCACGTTATCATCAATAACCATCATTGACGTTTTAAACGTGTAGCTAAGATTAGTTCCATCAAATAAAATCACCTGTCTCTCTCTCTCTCTCTCTAAAGGCAACAACGTTTCTTCATTAAAAAAAAATCAAACAGCAACTTTGCAACTTATGCGGCTGGCTTAAGAAGCCAACAAATCTATAGGAACATTGACTTTTGACTGATAGATGCTTGGATTTCCTGGCCACAGACTTCATTAAAACACAACAAAAGGTGACACCTAAAACGAAGGTAAGGACATGGTCAGCTTGAAATGAGGAAGTATTTTTGGTGCAAAACAATTTGCAATGCAGAATTCAAAATGAATAAAGATTTCAAATGCATTGTCATCAAATGCATTATCTAATTATGAAGTTCACTGAATAGGCCAAGTGTAACTGTTGATAATATTAGTTCCTTCCCTTCTGGGAATACTTAAGATTTATGCACAAATAGATCCAGCCTCTGTGCAAACACAGCAATTAAGAATTTGTCAAGGAAATTTGACTCTCTGGGACAGAAATTACATTGTAAGACACAAACAGTAGTGCACCAGCATTTGTACTGGGCATAATTCAAGTTGATTATTTATACATCAAAAGGTGTCTGCAAGTTGCAATCTAAAATGAAAGAACCAGCACATTACGGATTGCAGAAGCTACTGAATTATCTTTCAAATCTGAGACAGAAACTGGGAGATACTTTCATGAGGCATTTCATTTTGCATATAAATTGGAGCGAACATTGTACGTCTGAATTTACTGCTGTCAAATTTAATTTCTCTTTAATTCTTCAAGCTAAGATGCAAGTGGCTCACAGTGCTCGCTGCAATTTTCAATGCTTACAGGTAGCTTCCAGATTGATAATCCGCCTTTGAGAGAGGGGGGCAAAGAAATGAACATTGAATATCATTGCACTATTACCGTAGATGAATTTTGCTTTACAGCATAATAGGATGATGAAAGGCCAGAGTTATTAGAAAAAGCTAACTACTCAAATGAAGTGTTTGATGGAATTGGCAGTGGCACACTTGAACACATAACCAGCTCCAAATGTTTAAGATTTCCTACAGGTGAAAATCTGAAACTTAATGCATTTTATTGTCAATATATACCTTTGATAAAGTTAATAAAATTACTCCAATCTATTTGTAACTTCATGCCGTCTACACTTCAAGATTTCATCTACTAAAATTAATATCTAATGATGGTTTAATGAATTAAGTGGCTAAAAGCTACTTCGACAGAGACATGCAGAGTTATTACAGCTAGTTAATTCCCAGAGTTGATTGAATTTGACCATTTGGAGCTATCTTGTAATAGAACAAAGAGTGTTTAATATAATCACATGACTTTATTTTTGTCTCGTATGCAGAAGAGCAAGCATACTCACGGAAATTTCTGTAAGATGATTGGTGATAAAATCAAAAAGAATTAATAGTAAATGTCACCAAACGGACAGATTTGATTTAACGCATGCAAGGAAGGAGAATGGAACTTGGGAACAAGGTCGACTGGTTTTTGAGTAGGCAGTCATTGATCTCGAAATCTACAAAGACAATTGAATTTTATCCATGTGCAGTGTGGGTCAATATTAAGTGCACGCTAAAAATTAAGACTTACGTTAATAAGCCCCCCCTGACTCTTGGTGTGTCCAAAGACTTTCTCTACGGTGCCCTCGATCAAGGGATAGGTCTTCTGCCAGGCAAATTTGTCAGAATGCACCGGGTGGAGTGGGTGACAAGGCTTGGCCATCAGGAGGATGTCAGAAAACAGGAAGAACATTTTGTGCTTTAAATCCTCACCCTTAGAAGGCACAATTGTCAACCAGCCCTCTCGAATATATTTCCTTCCTGTAGCAGCAGAAGGGAGGAAAGTTGTTAAAAACAAGCTTTGTGCCAAGTGCAGGAAGTAGAAGGATCTTAGGGCTCTCCATCTGTAATTTCATTGGAGAATTCAGGACACCCACTATATGCACCCCCTTTCTTATTTAAAAAGACTTCTCAAGTTCAGCAATCACCAGGCAAATTCTCATCAACCAATACAGTTGATTGCATCAGATCATACTTTTGAGTATTCTTAACCACTGTCAAAACAAGAACAGTGAAACCTGCTTCTGTGAAACATATTGCCAAACGATCTCTAGCTTCCCACTACTAGATTCTGCAACTGTGCCAAAAATTTCAGAACCGATCCTTTCCCATAACAATAAATTGTATTTACATAACACTTTTCACAACCAGAGGACATTCCAAATGCCAAATCACAATGATGTACTTTTATTTTAGGTCAGCTTCAAATATTTGGTAACAATTTTAAATGCTCTTCAACGCTCACAATCCAGCTTTTGCATGAAGTTTTATAAGATGGCAAAGTACAAAACACAGCAAGAGCCCGCACACTGCAGTGTGATAATGAACAGCGACAGTGTGTTAGTAACATTTGTTGAGAGAAAGACATTGATCAGGACATAAAGGAGAATACTCTATTCTTCAAAATAATGATCTGGGATCTTCCACACTTATTGGCAAATGCAGATTGGCGTTCAGATTAATATTCATTACAAAAATGGTACCTCTGACAGTGCAGCACGGCCTCAGTACTGCACAATTAGTCTAGATTGTGAACTGAAATGGGTGGTGAACCCATAACCTCACTCAGGTAAGAATAGTAAGAATGAAGCTAATGTGACTCCAAGTGTTAGGCTTTCGTTTAACAATTTTTGTAGGTCAATAAAAGATATCCTGTGCTTATTGAATGAAGCATGCACTTTCAGAGAGTGCTAAGCAGAGGTACAGGTATAATACATGAGCTCAGATTCTCCAAACTGCAGCTTTCACAAGGTAGAGCTATCCCCTGGTGGAACATGACTGTTGTGTTATGACAGTCAGAGAAAGGTTACTGTATAGCGCAAGGACATTAACACTGTGTGACTGCTATTCTGTTTAAGCACTTGCACCTCCTCTAGTACACTCTGAGAATATCTAGAGATGGCATCAGTTCTGTGCAGTAGACATCAACAATCCTGTTGTCATGAACTAAAAGATTTGTGTAAAAGCGTAAGCAGCAGCTATGGACCAAACCGAATCCGTGAAGATAAAGATCACACACAAGTTACACTTGTGCTGATGCTGCCTTGATTTAGCACATTCCCATGTCCATTTTGGAAAACTTCGTGCAAAAGCTAGATTGTGAGCTTTGAAGAACATTTAAGATTGTTAGCAAATATTTGAAGCTGACCTAAAATACAAGTTTGAGATTAAACGACCATTTTTGAATGAAATGAACAAAATTAAACAAAAACGAAACAGAGCTTCCAAATGTAATGCTACAGAATATGAAATTTCTCTGGACTCAACCGTAGTGTTATGTTGCAACCCAGAAATTAACATGCACAGCTGCAAAGTTTTAGCCAAAGTTCCCTTTTTTAAAAAAAAGTGTTTCGAGATCTGAATGCAATGAAAACCCAGATTCTCATTATCAATGATTCATTGCATACTCAAAGAGTGGTGAGCCTGTCCATTATTGCCCTCCCTGGTACTTTATGCAGGACTTTGAAAAGAGAAAGTTCAAAGAGCAAGACTTTCATGCTTCCCCTTCCATGTCAGACACTTTCAACTTGCGGTATCAAAGTCAAACTCAGCAGCTGTTCAAAAGGCTGTGGGCTTGCAGGGGGCAAGGACAGAGCAAAGGGTTGCGTTGCCAAGTCTTAGAACTTCCCAGCAGTCATACCTTACAGAAAAAGGTAAAAACTATAAAAATTAAAAAATAAACAATGTTGAACTGCTGTCACAGATAAAGCACTTGCCTTTGCTCAATATTTTCCATATTTTTTGGAGGGGGCAGTGGGAAGAGGGGGTGAGGATCTTCTTTGTGAAAAAATAAGTATAGTCGTCTCTTAATATTAAATCAGATGAGAAAATTGATATTGAGAAATCCCAGAGAAGTTGGTTAAGAATACTTAAGAAGTGCCTACTAACATCTAATAAAAGCTGCCTTCTGCATGCCGGGTATTCATCTCTCTCTCACGCTCTCTCTCGTCTTTTTATCTGCCTGCCCACAAGATTTGGAGCACCATTAATTGGTCCTCAGGGAAGTTGACAGGCCTCCGCTTTCATGACTGGGTTCTTTGTGCTTTTTACACAAGTGGGTATCTCTGAAGAGAAAAACAAAAGGAGAAAGTCTAGAGAGTGGGGGGGCGGGGGAGCTGGTGGAGAAATAAAAGGCCAAAAAAAAAGTATCTTCGATAATCTAGGCCCAAAAGCCTTCAGTGTTCACCAGCAAGCCAACAAATTAAGTTAAATCAATTCCTTGAAACCTGCAACCATTTTGCACTCCACCACGTCATTAGGGATCTTGTAATCATTCTAGTCACTGCGGATTGCGTTCTCCTGCATTCCTGCAACATTCAAGGTTATTCCCCCAGAACTATTAAAAGGAATAATTGATCACAAGAACTAACCTGAAGCTAACACCTTGCTCCACCTTCCTTTTAGCATTTTCTGCACTCTCAACATCTGCAGGTGGTTTTCGTGGCTCCGGGCCCGGTCTTCAACGTGCCGAGAAACTTCAGAAACTGTTTTTACCGCATCTGATGTTCACAAAGGGGCAGCGTAGGCATTTTAAAAAGAGGACATTGGCTTCCAGAAAAAAGAAATAGACACCGCGCGCAAGCACTGGATTCACTGAGTACAGGGTGAGATTGTTATTGCTGTGCAAATAATGAAACAAAAAAAGTGATGCTGTGCAGTAGGTGCAATTCAGCACCCTAGAGAGGAAGCAGGACAAGCTTGGAGTGCGCAGTCTGTGATTTCCCCTTATATGTGAGCTTTTGAGCATTTTTAATCATTTACTTTATAAGTATTGTACACAGTCCTCCTCTGGTAGCGAGAGTGGTATATAGAGCTCCTCACTGTAAAAGCTGATTGATAACTTTATGTATATCCACTTTTAAATCTGATGCATAAAAGCCACACCATCAGATTTACGGAAAAGCAGATCTCTGATAACATTTAACTGCTATGATTTCAGAATACAGGGAAAGAATAGTGAATCTTACTTGTCAGCTGTTGAAATTCAGGACTGTCAGGGCTGGTGTTTTCGATCAGATCTCGCAACAAATGCTTGTACCTGAAATGAAATTTGATGTCTTTTTTTTAATGAGGAAACAGTACTTTCAGTTGCAAACTATAGAAATGATTTGTTGGCAAAATGACTAAAACATCATGGAACTAGGTGCACACTTGTGTTGCTAGTAAAGCAGATGTTGAAAAGGTTTTTAAATGGAAAGAGCAGCGAGGAGCAAGCCAGTTTTGAGCTGGGGTGGGGGTACAGCTTGACATTCCTGTGGCCTTGCAACTTGACGTATGATAGGAGAGACAGAGAGCGAGCTGGCAAAAGTGAAAGAATCCTCTGTACACCTTACCAAAGAATCTGGTACTCGAATAAGAGTCTGAAGAGAGCACTGAAGAGTGAACAGCAACACAAGCCTGGGTCAACCTGAAAAGAAATGCCGAAAAGCCGCTCCCAGTCCTCCTCCCTCTCTCACTACCTGTTATGGGCCCACTTGACAATCAACATTTGTTCGCATAAACCTCCAGCGCACCCCATCCATTTTGTATAATATTTCCTTGAGGATTTCAGATAGATGCTTGAATTTCTTTTCAGTGAGTGCAACGCTTAGAGAATGGGGAACAATTTATTTCCTGCATTTTTCCTGTCACCGCTGTCACTGCCGCCCCCCCCTCCCACCACCACCAACTCAGTATCTTCCACATTACTTCAGACCTGTTGAAACAATTCCAGTTACACTCTAACCGGCTTTGCTGCTTCACAGAAAGTAATTGTAAAAACCAAAGGCTCTAATTATTTCTCGACTTTATTTCACTTGCCTTGAGCTGGCAGGCCAGGTAAAAGTGAGCATAAGGTGCCTCTCATTAACACTGGCACTCGGCCTTCAATGTCAATGGGAAACTGCTTTTGCTGGAGGTCAAATAGGAATGAGCTCATAGCAGGGGGATCAACAGCTGTAACCAGAACTATCCTTCTGAAAACAAGGCTAGAAATTCAGCAGGACTGATCCTTTGCTCCCAATACAAACGTCCCCACTGACACTGGCACAGGTCTCGACAGTTACAAAGAGATGGACGCCTAGTGTTAATGCCATTGGGGCTAGTAACCTGGAACCCCAGGCTACTACTTTGGAAACATGTATTAAAATCCCACCATGGCATTGGCTGAATGTCAGTTCAATTCATAGAGCGAGAATTCAATAGTGACCATTAAATAATTATTGATTTGTCATAAAAGCCCATCTTATGGGGGTTCAGTGGTTAACTGATTCTGGCCTTGGGAGACTGGCTATGTGGAGTTTGCATGCTCTCCCCATCTGTAGGTTTTCTCTGGTTTCCTCCCACAGTCCAACGGCGTGCAGCTGAGGTGGGAAATGCAGGGTTACAGGGATGGGGTGGGGAGTTGAACTTGAAGCTACACATGAACCCAAACCCACAGTTGATTCTTAACTGCCTTCAGCCTGAGGGCAGTTCAGAATGGCAATGGCTACATCCCGTGAAAAAGATAAAGATTTACAAATGTTGACAGCTGTGGAGGTGTCACATCCAAGTAGAAAGGAAGGACAAGGGACATGGACATTGGATATGGCATATTTGCCAAAGGTGGCATATTTCTCTTGCGTTTAGACACTTTATAGTTATATAGCATGGAAACAGACCCTTCGGTCCAACCAGTCCACGTCAACCATAATCTCAAACTAAACTAGTCCCACCTGCCTGCGGTTGGCCCATATCCCTGCAAACATTTCTTATTCATGTACTTATCCAAATGTCTTTTAAATGTTGCATCCACCACTTCCTCTGGAAGTTCATTCCACACACAAATGACTGTGTAGAAAAAAATTGCCCCTTTTTAAATCTTTCTCTGCTCATCTTAAAAATATGCTCCCTAGTCCTGAAATCCTCCACCCCAGGGAAAAAGGCACCTGCCACTCACCATATCTACACCCCTCATGGTTTTATAAAACTCTGTAAGGTCATTGTTCAACCTTCTATGCTCCAGTGAAAAATGTCCTAGCCTATCCAACCTCTCATAACTCAAACCTTCCATTGTTGGCAACACCTTGGTAAATCTCTTCTGAAGCCTCCCAGCTTAATAATATCCTTCCAATAGCAGGGTGACCAGAACGGGACACAGTGCTTCAGAAGAGTAAAAATCAATATGTTAAGTTTTCATCTTCCTCAATTGTTGAACGTCTGCTGCACAAACAAATCTGAAAATAAAAGCTTTGCACACGCAGAACATAACCATAGGTGCTTCCTTTTTCAAAGTCTACAGGCAACTTCAGAGTTCTGATGCACAGGTACTAAGGCACTGTCTACAAGTATATAGAGAAAGCAATGTACACTATTTACAAGATGCACTGCAAAACTTCACCTTGCTTGCTTAGATAAGACCTTCCAAAACTATGACCACTTCCATCTCGAAGGACAAGGGGGGGCAGAGACATGGACCTTCTTCATCTGCAAAGTACGTTTCCGAGGGTGGTGGTGAGCTGTTTCCTTGAACCTCGGTTTTTTTAACACAGTCATTTCCTTCACTTTCTACCTTACTTTCAGCTCTCCAATGTTGGCAGGCTGCTTCAAACATCCCACCTCATTCGGTTCTCAGAGTCTTTTAGAAGTGAAGTGTCCAAACTGCACTATTTTTTCAGATCATTCTTTAAGAGATATAGAGTGGCATAGATAGAGTGGATAGCCAGAGACTGTTTCCCATGGCGGAAATGGCTATCATGAGGGGGCGTAATATTAAAGTGATTGGAGAAAGGTTTAGGGGAGATGTCAGAGGTAGATTCTTTATAGAGAAACTGGTGGGTGCTTGGAATGCACTGCCAGCGTTGGTGGTAGAGTCAGATACATTAGGGACATTTAAGCAACTCTTGAATCGGTACATGGAAGATAGTACAATGAAGGGTGTGTAGGTTAGTTTGATTGTAGAGGACGATAAAAGGCCAGCACAACATCGAGGGCCGAAGGGCCTATACTGTTCTATGTTTTCTAAGAGAAGTCACAGACTACAGGCAAACAATGCTTTTCTGTCATAAACACCTATAAGCTTTCTGATGACAAAAAGAAATAAGATCAGTTCATCTCTCAGCTTGTCTACGTCCAATAAAGGGAGAGAAGTGGGAAAAAGGTACCTTGCTACAGTTGGAATTATTTTCGTTAATGCTATCACTTTGAAGAAGAGTTATGCAATCCAGGATGCCAAGTGCGTTACAAAGACCTGGACAATTTTGGAATGCATTGTACAAGGAACCTATTGGAGTTGAACACAGAGGACTCTGATGAACTCTGAATGATGAGATGGATTGGCCTCTATTCATTAAAAAAACATGTTGCACATACAAATTAACAATGGACAAGACAAGAAGATTTACCAAGCTGTCTCTGAGGATGGCGGGACTGACGCATAAAGAAAGATTGACTGGGTTAGGATTGTTTTCGCTGGAGTTTAGATAAATGAGGAGGATCTCATAGAGACTTATTAAAATTCTAATAGGAGGAGACAGGGTAGATAATAGGGAGGATATTCCTGATGGTGAGTGTATCCAGAACCAGAAGTTTCAGTCTGAGGATTCAGGGCAGACCATTTATAGGACGGAGATAAAGAGACATTTCTTCACCCAAAGTGTGGTGAGCCTGTGGAATTCATTACCACAGGATGTAGTTGATGCCAAAACATTGAATGTATTCAAGAGGCGGCTAGATATAGCACTTGGGGCGAATGGGATCAAAGGTTATGGGGAGAAAGCAGGATTAGGCTATTGAGTTGGACAATCAGCCATGATCGTGTGAATGGTGGAGCTGGCTTAAAGGGCCAAATGGCCTCCCCCCCTCCTATCTTTTATGTTTCTATGTTGAGACAGTCATACAGCAGGACTAAAGATGATCAGTCGTTGAAGGTGATGTGAAGAGTTCTGATGAGAAAGCGAGAGTTGTCAGTTGAGCTTGTGGTATCCTTCAAGAGATCTGAATTGAAGATTCTAGGGAGGTATCTGGTTAAACTGCTGGAGAAGAAAATATGGGATAAAAGTCACCGCACACGCACCAAAATTCTGACAAACATTTCCATCAATTGTTTCAAGAGAATGACAGAAGAGCAGGATTGAACAGAGTCATGAGAACTTTCATATTTTGTTTCCTCGTGTGAATCTACAAGATTAAACAGTAGTTTCTGAGGATTTTGCTAATTGGCATGAATGTGGATTCCCTGGCATTGATTGGTGACCATAGGATGATTTGGTGGCGCCCATATTGCACACGATATCAAGGTTCCTCCTATTCTTTTCTGATCAGTACCAGCTCAATAAGGTAGGTGTGTCTCAGTTTAACATCTCCTCAGATGGCATTTCTGAAGGTGCAATGCCCCCCCCAACCTGTTTTACACTGCACTAGAGAACATAAGCACAATTCTTGGAATAGAGTTGATGGTGCAGTCTTTACCAGCTGAAGCAAGCTGACAACAGGCTGTACCTTCATGTCAACGTGTTACCTTAAAAATTTCAACACAACCTGGATATTCTCCAGTTAAGCCACACACCATTCGGTCTGAAATATCTTCGGTAAAATACTCAAACTATTTCGGAGTTACTAAACAATTACTGACAATCTGCTCTCTTCAGCATGTGCACAATGGGAATCTAATTAGTACACATTCAACCAGACCAAACAATCCCTGTTGTCAGCATTCCTGGAGGAACAGTGTAATGAAAACATAACAGTCTTGACATACAGGTCTGCTTAACAGTAACTGGTCCACAATTTGCTTCTCATATAATTAGTGTATTTTGTTACTGTCTGATGGATATTTTCTGGTAATAAAGGGCAGCAGAAGGCAAATTCCACCTCCTCTGGGCCTAATATGCCAATGATGCACGACTGTCACTGTGGGAGTCTGTCAAATGTGGAGTGTTCCACTGTGCAGGCCCTCTCCGAACAGTGGCAGCAGCTGGCTCCAGCATATGCTTTCACGAGTAGGAGCTTCCCAAGACCTGCTGCTTTCATCACTGCGGAGATTAATTACTGCAGACTGGTGTCAGTTGCAAGCAGGCCAGGCCTAGGGGAGATTCCCACACTATCTACTGTGACAGCAGACATAATGTGTCCTGTCATCTGGAAGCCAGCACTTTCTTCTCTCTCCTTCCTAGTTTGAAAATACATTTATTTGAAAGCCAAGCGAGAAATTCCACAGTTTTCCTTTTTTTTTTGCAGAAATGTTAGGGCCCAACACGCAGTTGAAACTTAAAGTCCACAATCATGTGCTTAGAGTTACAAGATCAATAATGTAATCAGAGTAAGGTGAAAATAGCAGCTTGACAGCGTTACTGAAACATATACAGGGCCAAAGTGAAAAATGTTTAAAAAGATGTTTGTGACATTAAATTAATAAATGTATTGATTATACACAATGGCTCATCAGAGCGATGACATAAATTTGACTTTCACAGAATTGGACAGAGGAATTCACAACAGCTTAAAGAAATATCAAGGACAGAACTTGATATTTGACTTGTACTTGAAACTCATCCTCTTATCATTCATTACTTCACGCAACGCAAAGACAAATCAGTTTTTCCCAATTTCAGCTCTGAAAAATGGGAAAAGATCACAAATGAAAAAAAGTACAACAAAGAAAAGCAACAAGTAACTACCAGAAACCCAACAAAAGATGAAGAAAAGAAAATGCAGAGAGAGGAGCCGCACAAATAAAGGCGACATTTTTGGGTATTTTCTATCCAGAAGAGGGCACGGTAAAGCTCAATGTTATGACCCTGTTGATGACTTTTATTTTTTTGGGTCTCACTTGTTTAATTTTGCAATGACCTGCAAAAATCCATTTACGAGCAAGCTGAACAAATTCAAGGGAACCAGCCTTATTGTTTCAATTCTCCAGATATTTCTTAGCCTCTCTTGATAGCTCAGGAGAGGGGGAGACAGAGAGAGGAGGGATCAATAAAAAGGAATAACAGACTGTGCATGGTAATTTTTTAACCAGTGGATAAGTAATGTCACAGAATTGAAAGAGTATGGGAAGGCTATTCAGCTCATTGTGTCCACTCTGGCTCTTTAAATACACATTTCACTTCGGATTATTATCCTGCGTTTTATCCCATAGCTTACAATGCTGTTTCTTTTCAAAAAACTGTCTAATTCCCCTTTGAATGGCTCAATTGAAGCTGCCTCTGCCACACAGACTCTCGCAGTGCCTTACAGACCCTCAACCATTCGCTGCGTGAATGTGTTTTTGGTAATGTTGCTTTTGCTTCTTTTGCCAATCCTTTTAAATCTGTGCCTCTCGGTTTTCAAGCTTTTCACAAGTGGGAACAGTTTCAACCCCATCTACTCTGTCCAAGCTCTGCATGGATTTGAATTCCACTATCAAATCTCCTCTCAGCCGTGTCTTTTTTTTTAAATGCCAAGCAAACAGTCAACCGAGCTCCATGGCTGCATCATAATTCTATAGAGGTTTGTCAACAGGACCCAACAAAACTTTCATCAAATTGAGAATGTTGAAGAGCCATAAACAGGTCTTCCTCATGGAATTAACAGCTGCATCACAAAGACATTACCAACGGGAGTCAATTATTAAACACTCAGCCTTCATACATCTTCCTACATCCAGACTATTGTAGCTGACAGTGGGAAATGCCATCTGTCTGGAAAAGATAGGCAGTGAAGACACAATTGGCAAAGGCTACACACCCAGGGATTTCAGGACAGCGACTGGGAGACTGCCTCCATGAACTGTGCTGGCAACTGTCCGGTGCCCTTGGCTGGATCTTCCCAAATTGACAGATTGCACCATAAAAACCAGCGAACTCGTTCGAGAGGAGGCAGAACAAATCAGCCACAACTTCACTGCCCAAGATTCATCCAGAACATGTTGGGCAGGGGGCACGTGCTGGCACATCATCACCTTGGCCCCATGCCCAGAGCATGCAGGAGGGTGGCAAGCTCCAATATCTGCTGACAATTGGCAATGTGCAGATAGAGACCAAGGTGGCAACATGGCATTATTTGAAGCAATTTTGCCCACGTGCACTTGGCAAGCAGAGGGGCGAAAGCAGCAAGCTCCATCTTCACAGCTGTTGGATGGAGCCACTCAAGGTCACTTTGGAGGATATAAAACGAGGCTCTCTGACAAGCCATCAAAACCAGCCTGTAACCTATCACGAGATCCCTCAAGTGATAGCCAGCTTTAGAACAGAAATGTCTCCCCATTGTAAACACTGCATTGGGTCAAACATGCAGAGTTCCACAAAAAGGCGTTGCTTCAAATGTGAGTCAGCTCCTCACACAGCGTGTTTGTATTTGCCAAATTAAGTCAAATTTATTGATGGCCATCGCCCTATTGTCATCTGCAGAGGCAGGAAGAACGACAAAAAGCTTGAGCAATGAGATGGGGGTTGGAGGATTTTAAGGGAACAAGTCTCAGATAAAGGAAGAATTTGCAATGCTGGACCAATGGGGGGAAGATGGGCGAGAGGTGTAGAGAGCTTGAGGATAGAAAGTTATTACAGGATTGGTGGAGTCATTGAGATACATGGTGAGCTTGAGGATAGAAAGTTATTACAGGACTCGTGGAGTCATTGAAGGATAGGAGTACCGAAGGATTTCAAGGCCAATGTGTATTTTTAATTTGAAGTGAGGAGATGGGGAACAAAGTCAGTGAGGATTAGCATGTAATGGGTGAGTGGAACATGGTACAGGATCAACTTCAAGTAGGAGAGCTTTAAACGAGCTGGAGTATGTGAGGAACAGAGGAGGAGACTAATAAGGAAAGCATTAGATTAATTTATCTCAAGATGGCAATAGTAATGCTGACCGTTTCAGTTGCAGATACACTCAGATGAGAGCAAATGGCCAATGACCCAGAAATGAAAGGCGCTAACAGTGAAGATGCAGGGCTGGAATCACAGATTGCAATCTAACAACAGAGCAAAACTCTCAATTCTCCAGATCTATAGCCTAAGAGACAGTTGGGCGTGGGAATCAGAGGGCAGGATTTTCCCTTCTAAGACTTTTTTTCATCAAAGGACATGGGGGTTGCTGGCTGTCCAGCACTTATTGCTTGTGCTTAGTTGCCCCTCGAGAAGGTGTTGGTGAGCTGCTTTCTTGAACCCCAGCTGTCCACATGCTGCAGGTTGACCCACAATGCCCTTAGGGAGGGAATTTCAGGATTTTAACCCAGTGAATGAAGAAACAGCGATACATCTGCAGGTCAGGATAGGGAATGGCTTGGAGGGGAACTTCCAAGTGATGGTGTTGGCATAATTCTGCTGCCCTTGCACTGGTCATGGGTTTGGAAGGTGCTGTCTGAGGATCTTTCATCAATTTTACAGTGCATCTTTTCAATTTGAAATTAAAGTATGGCAGTGAACATTGGTGTCATGTCTATCATGGCTGGGACCATGATCTTGTTTCCCAGCTTAATATCTACGCAAGTGAGATGTTGTGCGAGTTATTTAGTAAATCATATGTGGAGAGTAAGCAGCAGGTTCTCCCCACTGACACATCCTTCCAGGCTTGAACATCCTGAAGTCATAATTAAAGATCAGCGGGTCACCACTGGCTGCAAATCAGGGAACTTCCAAAGAGTCTGCAGTAGTCACCCAGAGAAACCCAGAAACACCCTCCAAGTCATCTAAACTGGCTTCCCAAGTCACCATGGGAAGGTCCATCCTGTTCCCAGGGGATATGGCATTTGGATGCCTTAAGAGTAGTAGGTGACTGAGTTCTTTGAGACTACTCCACCACTCAACAAGACCATGGCTGACTTAGTTGTGGTCTTGGCTCCACTTTCTCATCTGTACTGTATAACCTTTGTCTTGTCTACAAACATTTATGAAACTAGCAGCGCATTAATGCTGCAGCACGGTGGCTCAGTGGTGAGCACTGCTGCCTGACGTTGCCAGAGACCCAGGTTCGATTCCACCCTCAGGCAACTGCACAGAGTTTGCATATTCTGCTCACTGTCCGCATAGATTTCCTCAAGGTGTTCCAGCTTCCTCCAACAGTCCAGGTTAGGTGGAGTGGCCATGCTAAATTGCCCAGATTAGCCATGGGAAATGCAGGGTTACAGGGTTAGGATGGGTCCGGGTGGGATGCTCTTTAGAGGGTCAGTGTGGACTCAGTCGGCTGGTTGGCCTACTTTTGTGATAGTGGTCTAAGGGGAAAAAAAAAACAGTCTGAAAATGCAGATCTAACTTTAAATGCAATTCCCAGCAATGTTACAGTCACGCTGATAATAATGATTAAAATGTCCTTCTTTTATTGCTCAATTTATCTCAAAAGTGCAAGTGTTTTTATCTCCAGGATTAAAACAAAACATCTTTTAAAAAAAATAATCCCCTGAAATGGAACAACAAACAGCTGGGAGCAGCTTTTGAACAAATTTACTTTAACTGGTACTAAGCTTTAGCATTTCTATTTGAAAATCAAGAAGGCAGAACAAGCCGGAAATACCTCAAGTAGACCAAGCAACATCTGTGAAGATAAATAGTAAGCAAATGTGTCAGCGTCATGACCTTTCATCAAACTTGACTAAAAAAGTTAGAGGTGGAACAGTATTTTGAGTGAGTATAGAAACAGGAAAAGCAGGAAGGTGTGTAACAGAGAGGAAGGCAGGAGGGATTGAATGACTAAATGAACAATGGTGCTAGACCCCAAGAAAAGATGTAGGGACAAGTATAGAAACAAAGGATGGGTCTAGAGATGTCAACGATGAGGAAAGATTTGGAGATTGGACCCTGGGAATGAAATGGAAATTGGAAACAATATTTTTGAAATGTTCCAGTTTGAGGAAACAGCACAGAAAGAGAGATAGAGAGAGACAGACAGAGGGACAGAATGACCCAGAAGGTTTGTGGCTTCAGATCCCACTCCAGGGACTTTGAGTCCAAATGCTCCTGCAGGGGTGGGGGGGGGGGGGGGGGGGGAGAGATGTAGTTAGGCTTGGTCTTAGTCAAGGGAGAGGCCATGAGATCTCTCATCAATGTGGGTGCAGTGTGGAAACACAGAGGGACCAGATGCCCAGGGTGCAAAGGGAATGCCAGGAAATCAGCAACTGGAGCAAGTTTTGAAAAAGAGACCCCTGACAATAGTAGAAAAATAGGGTCTAGACATGAACAAATCATTTCTGTGTGACAGGTGCAGGCCGAATAAATGGACTTTCCAGGGCAAACCTTCCTGTGGATATTGGGAATGGGCAGAAGACTCCGTGTATTTGGGAGGGCAAGTGGGGAAATCATGAGACTGGAGGCAAAGATCACTAAGGATGAGACGGGATAAGTGACAAACTGGGAAACTACAGGTTGAGGTTGTGGCTGTCAGGAGAAGCCATTAGAGAACTAGCCGTCCGCTGCCTCAAGGTAAGGTTGGTTCACTTACTTGCAATGGCATTATGCTTGTCAGAGGCATTAATGGCAATGCTATGCTGGGTCTGAGGACTGGTGCTGCAGGTTCAGAGGAAAGAATGTTACAGCAAGTGACTGGAGGAGAAAAACTGAGATGATGCTTCACACCAGCAGATTCTAATGAAAAGATATGGACAGAGTAAAAGGATAACGGGAGGATCCAGGTGGAATAAAAATTTGGAAAATGGGAGAAAAGGCCTGCTATATGAAGTGAAGATTTCTCACCAAAAGTGCAGTTGTGGAGGTAAAAACATTGAAGATTTATTTTTTAATTCACTCATGGGATGTGGGCATCTCTGGCTAGGCCAGCATTTATTGTCCATCTCTAATAGCCCACAGGTCAGTCAAGAGTCAACCGCATTGCTATGGGGCTGGGGTCACATGTAGGCCAGATTTTCTTCCCTAAAGCCCATCAGTGGATCAGATGAGCTTCTATCAACAATTGACGATGGTCTCGTGATGATCATTAGACTCTTTAATTCCAGATCCTTTATTGAATTCAAATTCCACTATCTATCACGGCAGGATTTGAACCCGTGCCCCCACAACATGAGCTAAGTTTCTGGATTAATTGTCTAGCGATAATACCACTAGGCCATTGCCTCTCCAACTAACTGTAGTGAAGGCCTAAGGAGCTTCAGATTGTGTGACGACTGATTTAAGCAGAGACGAAGGTCAGGGGAGGACAGAAAATTCATGGCGAGATAGTCTTAATGTGAATATTTCAACCCCATATGGCGTATGAGGTGAAAACATAAAATTTGTTAAGACAAGACTGAATAGCCAACAAAAAGTGTCTTATCTGGATTTATTGGTATATTGACCTGGCATGACGTAAAACAACAATAAGAAATTGCTTCAATTGTGTTAAAATAAGCAGATAAAGGTTTGGTGAGAATTTTACTCAATATGAAAAGTGCTGAAGTTGAGAATCAATATCAGATAGTTAATACACCAATTGGTTATTTCCTCCAATTACTCATAATAAAGTCATCATCAATTTATAGTGTTAATGATAGAGATGAAATTTTCCAGCTGTCTGAAAAATATATTTTGAGACATTAAATCACTAAGAGAGACAAGGAATGCCATTTGGGGCTGTTAATGGTCATTCAAAGCAACTTAATGAAAATTACAAGCTACCAGTGGTTGGCACTTAACCCGATGCGATTCTACTTTTTCAAAAGATAAACCTGTCATGGATAAAAACATTGTGGATCGGCCTAACACACAGCATTATTGGAATACCTTCTCTGGGCAGACTGCAGTGATTCAAAAGACAATTGTCCCTAGCCACGATAATGGAGAGTGGGAACGGCCAATAAATGCTGGCCTTACTGAACCAGTTAGTTGCAAAGCATTGGTTGCCAACATACTAGTTACGTCAACGATGCAATAATAAAATAGGAAGGAAGCACCTCCACCCAGTACTGTCTCCAAATGTATATATTTGAAATTCTTATCAGCTGTAAAACACAAAATCTTTGGCTTTGAATTGTCAGGCATATAGTTGAGGCTTGATGTTTACATTTGTAATGAAATAGTTAATTAGACTTTGACGTATGCATTTGCTCATATACAAATACTTTACAAGTTACTTGTTTCCAAGTTAAAGTAAAACACCAAATTCAAGAAAATTAGAATTCCTGATATACCCCTGTTTAGAGAAATACCTATGTGACCCAGTTACCATGGGGTGAGATGGAGGGTTTGGTGAGGAGGTGGAGAAACAAACAGAAACTCATTGAGGTGTCAAATGGAATTTTATCAGCTTCCACAGTATCCCACAAAACTAAGACAGTGGCAACTGAGATGCAGAAGAAACGCTACTGTGCAAAGTAGAGAGAACTGTTTTGTGTTAAAGACCATCTAAAACTTATGGTTTCCATTCAAAAGAAGTGGAAGAGACAGAAAGGGTTCTTAAAGATTTAAGGAAGGTTGGGTTGTGCTTTGCTAGTGATAGTTGATCTGGGAAAATCTGGCTAGAGAGAGGAACAATTGTCAACATTTCAACCTGGTGTGCTGGAGAGTTTGGAGTCACTTTGGGGTAGCTCCTTTAATGCTACATTGTTGCAGAAGAAAGACACTGAGAAAATGTGGTTCCTACAAATATTTTGTTTGCATTAGTTACTGAATGCTAAACTTAGATTTTTTTCAGTTGACGCACTGTTAGTTCTGTTGTCTGTAAATTTATGTTTGAACTAGAGTAAACTGATTTTAGTTTGTTTGTTACAGTAAAAGACTTAAGATAGTGAACTCACATCCTTTGGTTCTTTCAGTTGGTCATTTTGGAAGTTCATCTATTTTAAAAGATTGGTCTTTATCGAGATCCTTTTGAGTCATGAAATTGCAATAATTCAAAGTCGTACACCATTTCTGCCTTAATGGGACAAAACATGGGCAACAAATAGGGCAGTTTATTCGCAGCACAGTGATTCATACAAAATCAATCGACCAGATCCATCCAGGCAAATGATGATTTCATATGCACAAAGAAGGGCTGGCTCCTAATTCGTTTTCCAGCAGAAGGTTAAGCTTGTAAACTTCTATATTTTTAAATGTTATCAAATACTGCATTAGGAGGGACAATTTATAAAACAGAAGGTGGTCACTTGACCCCTCACGTCTGTGCCGCCTTGTGTGCATTGGAGAAGAGACTATAGGAACCAATGCCTACTTACTGATAAACCCGCTTACGTGGCAGTGAGAGCAAATCCTCCAGTTTCAACCCTTGGAATTCCGGTCTAGATTCTTGGAGCCTCTTAAAACGTACAAATGACTTATTTTTCCTAATTTGCTCCTAAAATAGACCACACAAGATGCATATTAATTAACAGAGTGTTGCAGATGTTGGCAGACAATATTAATCTTAACGATCTCTTTGCACTCACTGTGAAGACGTTTCATAACATTTCCCGATTGAAACTAATTGCGCAGGGGCGCATTATTATGCACAGGGATGATACTGAAGGTTGAAAAGGACAAACCAACTATTCTCTGTCAGATCATCCTAATTATGCAGTCCCATGTTCCAACAATTACATTTATGTAGACCCACTGTTAAAATCAATGTTACTTGCACAGCTAGTCCTTAATCAATGGAATCAGTCAATTTACTATGGTCACATCCTTCTTCTTAATTAAGACAGTGATATCTCTCTAGCTCAGGATCTCAACGAGATAAATAAGTACACAGAGTGGGAAATGTCAAAGAGGTGACTCCATGAGTTTACTCCGACAAACTTTGAAGGAGGAGGACAATATCCTTAGAATGAAGGGGATGAGGAAAAGCTGAGCATGTTTTCAAAGCACCAACTTTTTTTTATTCATTCCTGGTATGAGGGCATCACTAGGTAGGCCAGCATTTTTACTGCCCATCCTAATTGCACAGAGAGCAGTTAAGAATCAACCCCATGGCTCTAGGTCTGGAGTCACATGTAGGTCAGACCAGGTAAGGATGGCAGTTTCCTTCCCTGAAGGACATTAGTGAACCCGCTGGGTTTATCCAGCAATTGACAATGGATTCCCAGTTATCATTAGACTCGCACTTCCAGATTTTACTGAGTTCAAATTACACCATCTACCGTTCGAACCTAGGTGCCCAGAACATTACCTGGGTCTCTGGATTAACAGCCTAGTGATAATACCACTAGGCCATCGTCTCCTCAAATTCAAATTCCTTAGGGAAAGAGCAGGTTGCATAAAACAAAAAACTGATAGCAAAAACTGCAATTAATAAAGAATGCTTTCAATGTGAATACCTTTTATAATCAAAGTCCAAATTATAATGCTTCTGCCACTGGTGCCAAATTTAATTATAGACAGTGTGGCAACCTCATTGGACAATTAGCCTTTGTTTTTACATATAGTCCATTTCTATACGGTGTCACCTCACTCTCATCATCAGAACAGCAAAATGCTGGATGAATCTATTGAAGATGTTGTTGAATGTTAATCTGTCATTACAAATACACCTTCAATGACTCATAAAAATTGCTGCATTACCTGTAGGACTTTGACAGCCTGCTCCATATTGTCTGTGTAAGTGATATAAAGATGAAGGTGAGGGCAGAAGAGGTCAAAGGCCAATCCAAACTTGCCATTTTCAAGATTACACAGTAATGTCCTGTATAGGATATAAAAATGTTGCTTATCCAGTGACATTTCTCTAATTTTTTTCCCAAGCTAATCAAACCAGTGCTTCATGCCCCATAACAAAGCATATTTTCTTTAAAGTAACACATGGAGGAAAACTTCATAGATACTGAACTCAAGTGGGAGACACATTAATGATCGAAGACACGATGAAAGCCATATATTAATTCGCATTTAGCCCAGACCACCTGTGTCTTTACAGCTCTAAGTCAGACAGCTAGACTCCAAATGCTGCAAAATTGGATCAACAGAGAAGTCAAACAGATGCTGGAATCTGTACTGGAAACAAAAAATCTTGGAGATCACAGAGGGTCAGGCAGCATCCATGGAGAGACAGCAAGGTAACATTTCGAGTCAGTCTGATGAAGAGTCATCTAAGGCTTGAAACATTAGCTTGCTCACTCTCCATGAATACTGTCTGGCTCCCTGTGATTTCCAACATTTTTGTTTTCACCATGCATTGCATTTCTGCCTTGGATCATGTTGTATCAGTTAACCCAGCGTACAAGTCATACCCATTTCTCAAGCTCCAAAAGTCATGTTTCTTGCACATGTTCAGCATATCAATATCAACCCATTTTTCACAACTCATGTTTGTAGTAGGAGGCAGCTTCAGTTTTGCACCCCACAAATGGATGATTTATTTACTGATACCTTATAACTGGGCTCAAGTAGGCATCACAGGCTGTATTGTAAAGACATATGGAAGTTTAAAGCATGCCCACGCACAACAGGCTCACTGCTGTGAACGATAAAGGTGATGACCATGCACACACCCTCCAGTGGTTCACTTTTTGTGTGACAAAAGGTCAACGTATGGGCTGATGTCTGTGCAAAGCAGAAGGAATGCCAGTAGGGGAATAGATAGGAAGCAGAGATCAAAACAACAATGTTTAGATGAGCCTTAGAAAAGGACAAGGAACAAAGTGGAATAGATGGTGATCAATTGGCAATGGGGCTAATTTCAGGAGGGATAAGAACAGGCCTATCCCCAGGCGAACTGAATCTGTCATTGCCAAGGGAAGTGTTGCCACAGGAGAAAGTGAGGACTGCAGATGCTGGAGATCAGAGCTGAAAACGTGTTGCTGGAAAAGTGCAGCAGGTCAGGCAGCATCCAAGGAGCAGGAGAATCGACGTTTCGGGCATGAGCCCATCTTCAGGAATCATGAAAGTCACAGTCAAAACACCTTTGAAATATTGGCTGGGCTAAAATTAAGGAGCAGGGATTAGAAGAGTTGGACTTAAAAGTTGATAAAGTCAGCAGGATCAGATGGGATGTATCCAAAGTTGCTGAAGAAACTAAGCACAGAAAGTGCAGTGTTACAGGCCACAGTCTTGCAACCCTTCTTAGAAACAGGGTAGTGCCGGAGGATTAGAGAAGTGAAAAGTTTACAACATCTGTGAGAATAAGATGCAAGGATATACAGAGTAGCTTCAGGCCCAACAGTTTAATAACGGTGGTGAGAAAAGGATTAGAGACAATACTA
The DNA here is from genome assembly GCF_004010195.1 of Chiloscyllium plagiosum. Lineage (NCBI taxonomy): Eukaryota > Metazoa > Chordata > Chondrichthyes > Orectolobiformes > Hemiscylliidae > Chiloscyllium > Chiloscyllium plagiosum. Next base: position 11,012,139 of record NC_057732.1, read on the forward strand.
GGGGCAAAAATTAGCATAAGTAAAGATAACTTCAAATCAACCTGCTCAGAGATGCTATTGATCCAGCTTGGAGCAGTTGGGACTTGAACCGAAACTTCTCATCCAGAGGTGGGGACACTACCATGACACTATAAGAGCCCTAAATTGATGAGTCGGTGAATAAAGGAAAACCAGAACAGACGTTAAGGGCAAGCCATGCTTATCCAACATGTTTGAGTTGCAAAAATGAGTAACAGAGAGGATCGGTGAGGATGATGCAGTTAGAGTGGTGTACCTGAACTTCCCAAGGACATTTGAAAACACATTACATAATAGGCTTGCCATCAAAGATAAAGTCACTGGACTACTAGGGACAGTGGCTGCACAGACACAAAGCTGGCAGAGTTGCAGGAAATAAAGAGAAATATACAGCTGTTTGTCAGACAGGGGAGAAGTGTGCAGTGGGATTCCCCAAGGATCTGTCCCATACTTTTCTGGAAAACTATTAACGACCAAGACTTGGGTGCACTGGGCATAATTTTCAGCTGACAAAACTTGGAAGCCTCATTAACTGTGAGCAGGAAAATGACAGATTTCAAGAGAATGTGTAGGTAGGCTGGTGGAATGAGCAGCAATGTAGGAGGTGAAATTTAAGGCAAAGAGATATATAAAATGGAATATTTAGTCAAGAACAATGAGGATAGGCAATGCAACATAAAGGGGATCATTCTAATGGGAATGCAAGGAAAGGTACATACGCTCAAAGCATTGAAAATTGCAAAGCAGGTTAAGAAAGGTGGTAAAAGAGCAACCAAGATCCAGGGCTTTGTATATAGAGCAAGTAAACCAAGGAGGTTACAATGAACCTTTACAAAGCACTGTTACAGTCCCAATTGAAATACAATATTCACTGCTGGACATCACCCTTTAGGAAAGATCTGGAGATATTAATGAGTGTGCAGAAAGATTTTACAAAACTGGCTCCAGGGTTGAGAGATTGCAGTTATGTGAATATATTGAAGACTTGTTGTTCTTAGAAGAAACCCACAGTGACACCAGGAAAAATATTCTTCACACAAGTAGAATGCAGTGCCTGGTAACATGCTGAAGACAGATTCAGTTGTGGCTTTCAAACAGGACTTGATAAAGCACCTGAAAAGAAGTGATTTGCAGTTGGGAAAAGAAGTTAGGATCAGTTTATAGAGTCAGAGTCGTACAGCATGCAAACAGGCCCTTCAGTCCAACCAGTCCATGCCGACCATAATGCCAAAATAAACTAGTCTCATCTGCCTGCTCCTGGCCCTCATCACTTCAAACATTTTTTTAATTCATGTACTTATCCAAATGTCTTTTACACATTGTAACTGTACCTGCGTCCACCACTTCCTCTGGAAGTCCATTCCACATACTAACCATGCTGTGTGTAAAAGAAAATTGCCCCTCATGTCCTTTTTCAAAGTTGAGTTAGTCTTGCAGTGAGATTGGTCTTGAATGGCCTCCTTCGGCACTTTTATCATTCTAGATTTTATGAAATGGCCATCAGGAAATGAAGTGAAAGATCTTCTGTCCACCGTCAGCCACAGAAAATATAGTCATAGAGATGTACAGCATGGAAACAGACCCTTCGGTCCAACCCATCCATTCCGACCAGATATCCTGACCCAATCTAGTCCCACCTGCCAGCATCTGGCCCATAGCCCTCCAAACCCTTCCTGTTCATATACCCATCCAAATGCCTTTTAAATGTAGCAATTGTACCAGCCTCCACCACTTCCTCTGGCAGCTTATTCCATACACATACCACCTTCTGGAAAAAGTTGCCCCTTAGGTCTCTTTTATATCTTTCCCCTCTCACCCTAAACCTATGCCCTCTAGTTCTGGACTCCCCCACCCCAGGGAAAAGACTTTGTCTATTTATCCTATCCATGCCTTCATAATTTTGTGAACCTCTATAAGGTCACCCCTCAGCCTCCGATGCTCCAGGGAAAACAGCCCCAGCCTGTTCAGCCTCTCCTTATAGCTCAACTCCTCCAACCCTGGCAACATTCTTATAAATCTTTTCTGAACCCTTTCAAGTTTCACAATGTCCTTCCGATAGGAAGGAGACCAGAATTGTACGCAATATTCCAACAGTGGCCTAAACAATGACCTATACAGCTGCAACATGACCTCCAAACTCTTGTACTCAACACTCTGACCAATAAAGGAAAGCATACCAAACACCTTCTTCACTATCCCATCTACCTGCGACTCCATTTTCAAGGAGCTATGAACCTGCACTCCTAGGTCTCTTTGTTCAGCAACACTCCCTAGGCCTTACCATTAAGTGTATAAGCCCTGCTAAGATTTGCTTTCCCAAAATGCAGCATCTTGCATTTATCTGAATTAAACTCCATCTGCCACTTCTCAGCGCATTGGCTCATCTGATCAAGATCCTGTTGTAACCTTCTTCGCTGTCCACCACGCCTCCAATTTTGGTGTCATCTGCAAACTTACTAACCGTGCCTCTTATGTTCGCATCCAAATAATTTATATAAATGACAAAAAGTAGAGGACCCAGCACCGATCCTTGTGGCACTCCACTGGTCACAGGCCTCCAGTCTGAAAAACAACCCTCCAAATGGCTAGTTCTCCCTGTATTCCGTGAGATCTAACCTTGCTCACCATCTCCCATGGGGAACCTTGTTGAATGCCTATCTTAATAAAATTTGATAAATAACCAACAGGAGGCTCAGCTCAGAAATAAATTGGTAGCACTCTATCACAGACAGCAGATGGTGCTCCAACAGTGAGCGCCTAATCTGGGTTGATACCTCTATGCAGTATAGAGTCATAGAGATGTACAGCACAGAAACAGACCATTCGCTCCAACTCGTCCATGCCGGGCAGATTTCCAAATTAATCTAGTCTCATTTGCCAGCACTTGGACCATATCCCTCCAAACCTTTCTATTCATATGCCCATCCAGATGCCTTTTAAATGTTGTAATTGTACCAGCTCAGGTGGCATATTTCTAACGCTGTCTTTTATTGATCAAGACTTTTAAAGAGAGGCTTCAGCTTCTTGCTCAAGTGAAAATATAAGTTCCCATCAAGGGAAACAAATGCAGGAAAACAAGTACAGTCGGTTCTGATATAACGCGAACAGCTCTGTTCTCATGCCATCTCACATCATTAAAACAAAAGTCACACAATAGCCACACCATTTAAACTAATGGGATTGGAATCGTGTTATAGCCAGTACAGGTAAGAAAAGTTAGCATTCCAGAAACAATGGTCCAAATTCTTCAATTACATTAAAGCCAATTCAGGTTGAAGAAACACATTATAGCAGAACTAACTGTAGAACAACAAGCTAAGAGAGACAAATTAAAACACATTGACAATAAAATCATACCTATTTACTGAATGGATGGCCTTTAAAGTGCAAAATATGGCATCTCGAACACCTGGCTGCAGGGTCCCCTTTGCTTTTAAAATTTCTATAAAATACTAAGGGAAGAGAAGCCTGTTTAGATGAAAAAGCTATTTGAACAAAAATCTGTATTCAAGTCACATTGTCATATCCCTCACTGTAGTGTTCTCTATCGCATCCTTACCACTACAACTAGTTCCAGCTGTTCGAAGTACCTCTGCTCAGTCTCAATCAACTCTTTAGCGGTTCGAATCCTCTTCCTTTCCCAACGCGCCCTCTGCTCTTCTATGGTGCTGCCTCCTGTTGTGTGCTTTCGCTGAAACTCTCGAGCCATTGGGGTATAGAGCTGATCACTGGCAGCTGGTTCTGGAAAATTAATTACAGGGGATACAGATCACCATGAATGAGATGAAAAGATTACTTAAAAGCCAGGTCTAAATTTCATTTCCACTGGTTACAAAATATGATGGTTGTGGATATTCCTTGTTACCTTTTCACTTTCCAGTTATTAAACTAAACTTAAAATAAATACTCCAAGTAAGATGGTTCGATTACTACTGCATATAATTAAGACCATAAGTTGTGGTCCCAAAATTCAGATATGCAGTGAGGACAATCTTAGGTGCAAATCTGTCATTTCAAAGTAAAACAGTGGAATTTAGCAATGTGACAGCAATTAAAAGCTTGAGGTGTCGCGAACAGCTGTTTACAATAAAGATATCCTTTCAGGTATTTTCTAATCAACTGGTCAGAGATGTTATCACATACTTCTGGGTTCAAGTCCTACTTGCTACATACTTCCTGGTCCAGAGCTAGGGATGCTACTACTGCTCCAAAATAAAAGGTCTCAAGGTACCCCTTTCTAACTTGCTTTTATTCATTCAGGATGGGGTGTCACTGTATAAGCCAATATTTATTGCCAATCCTCAATCGTTAGGAGTTAAAAGTCAACCACATTGCTGTGTGTCTAGAGTCATGTGCAGACCAGACCAGGTTAGGATGGCAGTTTCCTTCTTTAGAGCATATTAGTGAACCAGATGGGTTTTTCCTGACAATCGACAATGGATTCATAGTCATCACTGGAGTATTAATTCCAAATTTTTACTGATTTCAAATTCCACCATCTGACAGGGTGGGATCCTGAGAGCAATACCTGGGTTTCTAGAGTAACAGTCCAGAGATGATCTCACTTGGCCACCACCTTTCCTTTGGCCTGTCGTAGAGTTTAAGCAATTGAATCTAAAACAATTCCAAGCTGATTGTGATTCGGGATTTTTTTTTGTTTGCTTAAACCAGAAAAACCTGCCACATGAGACCTTGTCAAATACCTTACTCCAATCCATGTAAAGAACATTCTCATCAATCTTCCTAGCTACTTCCTCAAAAAAGTCCAATTAAGATGATAATACATCCCCTTCCCAGAACAAAAGCATTCTGACAATCCCCAATAAAACTAAGCCCTCTTCATACAATCCTGTCTCCCAGTATTACCCAGCACCGAGATCAGACTGACAAGGATTTAATTATTTGGCCCATCCTCACAGCCTTTTGGAATCATGGTGCAAAATTCACAGACCCCAATCCTCTGGTATCTCCCCTGTAGCTAGTGAGGATTCGAAAATGATCCTTCAATGACCTGCTATACCTCCCTGGCTTCTTTTAACAGTCTATGAGTCAATAGGAACGTAAGGAAATGTTGTTGCAATTGAGCAACAAATTGGTGAGACCACTTCTTGGTGTTGCATACGGGTTTTAGCCCCCTTACTTGAGGAAGGTGTTGCCCAAGTACCACCAGAACATTACTTGCCCCACCAGGGGCCCGAACATTTTAGACCACTGCTACAGCACTGTGAAAGATGCCTACTGCTCCAACCCCACTCTCATTTCAGGATCTCCGACCACAATGCCGTGTTTTTCTCCCGGCTTACAGGCAAAAGCTCAAGCAGGAGACCCCCTCGCACAGGTCCAGTGCTGGTCGGAGGAGGCAGATTATCAACTCCGATGCTGTCTGGAATCGGCTGATTGGGACATGTTCAAACAGTCCGCAGGTACCTTGGACGAGTACACCACTACCGTCACAGACTTTATCAGCAAGTGTGTGGAGGACTGCATACCGAGGAAGTCAATCCGGGTGTTCCACAGCAGGAAACCCTGGAAGGATCAGGACATACAGAACCTGCTAAAAACCAGGCGTGAGGCCTTCAGATCAGGAGATCCACTGAAATATAAGGAATCCAAGTATGACCTTCACAGAGCCATTAAGACAGCCAAGGACCAATACCGATCCAAACTAGAGACCCAGACAGACACCCAGCGACTATGGCAAGGACTGAATGACATCACAGGTTGTAAAAAGAGACAGTGCAAGATAGCAGACGATGATGTATCCCTCCCAGATCGTCTCAACGCCTATGTTCGCTTTGAGCAGAATTTCGGTGGAGAGGTAAAACCTATTTCAACAAGTCCTGATGAACCTCTCCCAACAGTCGCTGCATCAGAGCTCAGATCAGTTTTCCTTTGTGTAAATCCAAGGAAAGCGATGGGACCAGACGGAGTACCAGGCCGTGCACTCAGAGCATGTGCAGATCAACTGGCAGAAGTCTTCTTGGACATCTTCAACCTCTCCCTGCAGCAGGCCCCTGTCCCTGGCTGTTTCAAGAGGGCTAACATCATCCCTGTGCCTAACAAGGCTCATGCAGTATGTCTCAATGACTACCACCCAGTGGCCCTACCTTTGGTGGTCATGAAGTGTTTTGAAAGGCTGGTCCTGGCATTAATCAACTCCAGCCTCGCCACTACTCTTGACCCACTCCAATCTGCCTATTGGACAAACATATCCACGTCAGATGTCATTTCACTTGCACTTCACTTCTCCCTAGAACATCTTGACACCAAGAACAGCTATGTAAGAATCCTACTCATTGACTACAGTTCAGCTTACAACACTATTATCCCCTTGAGACTGATTACTAAATTTAGTGATCGCGGATGAAGACCCATCTCTGCAACTGGATCCGCAGTTTCCTGACCCACAGGCCACAATCAATGAAGATTGGGGAGAATATTTCATCCTCACTAACACTTAACACTGGAGCCCCCCGCAACCCCCAGGGGTGCGTACTCAGCCCCCTACTATACTCACTGTGTACCCAAGACTGCTTCACCAAATACCAGACTAATGCCATTTACAAGTTCGCTGATGACACCACCATAGTCGGTCGAATCTCAGATGACAACGAAACAGAATACAGACGATGGTGGAAGACCTGAAAAAAATGGTGCACTGAGAACAACCTAGTTCTTAATGCTGGCAAAACCAAGGAACTCATTATTGACTTGCATTGGATGTTACTCATGTCCCCCTATGCATTAACAACATGGAGGTGGAACAAGTGGAGTGTCAAACTCCTGGGAGTAGTCATCCACAACAAGTTTTCTTGGACTCCATGTGGACGCACAGGTTACAAAGGCCCAACAATGTCTATTCTCCCTGAGACAGCTGAGGATATTTGGCATGACTGTGAATACCCTTGCCAACTTTTATAGGTGCGCCATCGAGAGCATTCTGTCTGGATGTATCACTACCTGGTATGGCAACTGTACCATTCAAGATCGGAGATGGTTACAGAAAGTGGTGAACTCAGCCCGGACAATCACAAAGACCAATCTCCCATCTATAGAATCCATCTGCCAGGCCCACTGTCAAGGAAAGGCCGGCAGCATTCTCAAAGATCCATCCCACCCTGGCAATGTTTTTCTCCAACCTCTACCATCCGGGAGGTGGTGTAGAAGCCAGAACACATGTACCAGCTGGTTTCAAAACAGTTTCTACCCTAATGTTGTTAGAATACTGAATGGACTCACAAACTCTTAACATTCGCCTGTACCTGTGTTTTTGTTTTTGCTGCTGTTTACCTATTATTTACTATCTGTGCTACTTAGCTCTGTGATCTGCCTGTATTGCTTGCAAGCTTTTCACGTGACAATAAATTCAATTCAATTCAAGGATGTACTTGCTTTTGAGAAGGTTGAGAGATTAATTCCAGTGATGGAAGGCTTTGTCTTATGAGGAGAAATTGAGCAGTTTAGGTCAATACTCACTCCAGTTTAGAGAAGGGTGAGGGATGCTCTAGTTGAGGTATAGAAAATGCTAAACAGGATTAACAAAGCACACAGAAGGTGGATGTCTCCCTGTGTGGAGCAATGTAAAATGAGAGGTCATAGTTTTAGGTCACGTCTTAAATCAGAGATGATTAGAAATTATCTTCTCTTGAAGGGTTATGACTCTGTGGAATTCACTACTCCAGAGTGTGGTGGATGTCAACACACTGAATAAATTTAAAGACCAGATAGACAGATTTTTAATCAGTCGTGGGGAGTGGAACAGGAAATTGGGAATGGAAGTTGAGATGAAGTCAGCAGTGATTGAGGGGCTTGAATTGAGGGGCTGAATTGCCTCCAGCTTTGAGCTGCTGTCTTCTTATGTTGCAGGATACAACCCACCTGGCACTGGTGAATTATGCACTTTCAAGGTCAGTCCTTTCAGCTGTTACTCCTCTAAGCTTCTGAAACCATTACCCTTTTTAGAGATTGTGTTATTGACCAGACCAAACCCCCTGCAAATATATCAAGAAGATAGGCTAGACGCTAACTTTTATCTAATTTAAAGACAAGTGTAAGATGCTGTTGTTCCACATGTAATTCAATTGATCACACAACTTGGCTTTAAGCAAAACATATCATACACTTAACTGCCACTAAATACAAAGAAAAGAAAAAAGAATTAGTTTAACTTTAACTCTATTGAAAAACTTAACAGAATAATAGATTATTATTAAACTACTAAAGAGCAACTATTCTAATATAGTAATACCCCATAAACACACCCTTGGCAAAGGCAAGTTCAGTAAAACAGATTGTTTCAGATTTCCAGCATTGCATCTGAGACAAACTGAGAAAATATTGGAGAATCCCAGCAAGTCTGCAGTATCTGAGAGAGAAACAGAGTTAACGTTTCGAGTCTGATATGCCTCTTCTTCAGACATATTTCCTAAGCCATCCTAATCACTGTTTACCACACTTCCACAAACTTCTTTATCATACCCACTACATTTAAGTGCATGTCATTGGCATACTTCACAAACAGCAAGAGCATCAGCAGCGAGCATAAAGGAACCCTAATGGAAACAGATTTCCAGTGACAGAAACATGGTTCTGCTATTGGAGGTTTCAAATAGACAACTGCTAGTTTACGTATGCGCTGTGGTGTGCAGTTCTACCTGTTCACTTCATTGTTGCAAGATTACTAGCTTTGCGCAGTCAAGGACGCAGCTAGACCGAAACAGAACTGTAACCAGACATGGCATAAACTCAATGCCCTGTTGAAACAGTACCTAACAAGAAGCGTACAAACCCTGGTTTATTGCCAATTAAGAAACTGAAGTTGGGAAGTGAGTGTGGGAGGCAGGGTTCCATTTAGTGTCAAACAAATGGAGTGATAAACACAGGAGGAAAACTTGGATGTAACTTAAAGGAAAAATAATTTCATTTGCAACATCAAAAGAAAGGTTCAGAAACTGACATTCAGAGACAGAGTTTGCTTTAGATCAATTCCAGAGTGGAACTGATGAACCATCCGCCAACCTCCAGCAAACTGTTTTGAGGTGGGGGCGGGGTGGTGGTGGTTGGGGGGAGGGGGGGAACATTGCATACCAGATGTAGAGATGAAGGAAAACAAGACATTTGCAAATTCATTCTTTTTTTTTAAAAATCTTAAGGTAGAGATCAATGCGGATTCAACTAAACTGCTTTGGAGGGAGGGTGTGTGGGGGAGAGTGGGTGCAGACCAAGACTTCTTACAGAGCACTGACTGGGCTGATATACTACAGATCGAAACCTAAGGTCTTTTGAAAGAGGTCCTGAACAGCCCTGCAGGCATACTGATGGATTTGAAAGCAAAGTTTTTTTTCCAAAGGCACAAACTCAGTGTGCCTATATGACTGTTTGGGTCTGTTTAGGCACTTTGGAAAAAAAATCTTCACTTCTAGATCTATTTGAGCCAAGCAAAGTTCCTTGTGTAACCAGAGGGCTCGAACAGACCTGCACGGACGTATGAGTGGGGCAGGGGGGATAAACTGCAATCAGAAACCAAAAATATTCTTCATCTGAAAACCATTTGGTTCTGAAGTTTTCGAATAAGAGATTCCAGACTGTAGTGGGATTCAATACTTCATTCAGACAGCAACCAGTTCCTTTGTTGTAACCACTGATCTCTGCTACTTGGTACTGTTCTTCCTTCCTCAATCCTCCATGTCCTCACATCACAACACGGAGTCTTTCGAATCATAGCGACTGCAGTTAAGTCTATTTTTACACAGTGGGACCTCACAAACGACAATGAGATAGTCACTTGACAGGATAAAACTTGAATATTGCTGAAAGCAGACACATGCTGTATAAACTTTTCATTTTGTGTTCATCAGGATCAAATGTTGTTTCCTTTCAAAGTTTGCACTCTTGCATCTGTCCTGATGAATGCAAAATGTAATGTTTTGACTACATATTTCTTTCATTCCTCGCCCGCACCAAGATAAGATACCAAATGAACCAATTTGATGCCAATGGTTAAATTTCAGTCAAGGTTTCAACAGAATTTTCTTCTTCAGATTGTGCCATTTAATCGTTTATGTTGTTTTATCCAAAGCAAGACAATGGTGTTCTTCTTCCTTCCACGGACATCGCCTTCCTCCAAACTAAATGATTTGACAATTTTAAACTTGAAAGATTGTCAGCAAATACATCTTAGTGATTGAGTGAAAACTCAATGAAATGCAATCCTCCAAAATCACAACATATAGTTTATTTCCCATGCCTGCCAAATTAACTGATTCTAGCTAAAACAAATATTTAGCTTCTTACTCAGTTAAAGCACAGTACTTGAGCTGCCCTTTATAAGTGCAACCTGAAGATTAGTTTCTTCTTTGTGATATAATATAAATTTGCCATTTTAAAATTTATTTTGGTCCAACATTCCAGACATTTCAGGGAGCATATCTTTTAAGATAAAACAGCGATTCTATTTGCTTTGAGAAATAAGTGATTCTAAGGGAAAAGGACTTGATGAAAGCATCCATCAGCCTAAGTCCACAAATAGGTCACCAAGACTGTCAATTTCAATCTGCTCTGTAATTAAATACATCACTAATATAGATTTTTCGAAGATTGTCACTCGTTGTACAGACATCAAGACTGTGACAAATCACAGTGTGCAGCCTTGAAAGTTTCAGCAAATTTACCTTGGTAACCACAAATCTAATAAATGAATACAAAGCCATAACATACCTATTTGAGTTGATAGTTTAAAAAAAATTTCTTGGAATAAATTTTGAGCTGAATACAAATTGGATGATGCAAAACTCTACAGACCTTTTTGCTTATTATTATTCTTATTCATTCACTGTTGAATATCCAGTTCACAAACTTTAAAACACTTCGCCACATATACACGATCACTAGAACAGATGGATGCAAACAAATAATAAAAACACCATACTTCTGTGAAGAAATGAGAATAGTTCAGGTACCAATGTCCTATGAAACATACCTTAAAATTTCCCCTTCAATATGTAGGGCCAGACTGGTGTACATTTTGTTAAATAAATGTCAATAAATATAACGCATTTTAAATTTTAAGCAAGGACATTGCTGAATCTCTCGCAAATGCTGAATAAAGTTTTCATATTATTGTACATTTTTGCCCCTTTATATTTTACACTTCATGGAAAGCTTAGCGGCAGCATTATTAACAGCATCCTGTGGTAAACGAATCCTGATTCAATGTGGATTGCAAGAGAATCACAAGGGCCAGCCACAGTAACACACCTTAGACCAATGTACATATTGAGGCTGCTTGTACCCTACAAATGAAAAGATCAGGCCCCAGGTCTCCGTAACTAACAGTTTAAACAAAAGCTCTGTTATACTATCTCATCCAATTAAAAACTGTACTAGAGAGCCAAACAGCTCAAACAATTTACAACTGAGACTGTTTTTGCAGAGTTGAGTCCCAGTGTACAATACACACACACAGAAATCCACTAAATACTTACAAAATAAATAATAACCTGAAATTTCTTCCCAATTCTTACTAATTTCTCTCCTGTGATGTCTTTATGAACAACAAAATATGGATTATTTTAAAAGTGCAGAAGCTTGTTAACCATTTAGGAAAGACCATTTTTATTTATCACACACTGGGTTCTCCAGGCTAATTGTAAGAGTTGTGGAATATTCCACTTTACCAATTCCCTCAACTCGTCATGACTCTGGATCACTTATCAAATTTAAAAAAAATAAGGACATTCAGCTAAAATATGAATGAAGATGTAAATTCGGCAGATTTCTGGAGACAGACCCTGGAATTTCACACCCTGGAATTTCACACCCTGATGACATCTTAAAGGAGCTTCAAAAGGATTGACTTAGAAGGAGAACTGTTCACTACAGACTGTACTGCAACCCCGAGTGCTATTCCAGAGTGTGAATGCGACAGGAGAAATCTGGGCAAAAGGCATGTTTGTTTCTTGTTCCTTCAAGAATACACGAATACAGGGGTTTAAAACCAGTTCAAACCTGGTCTGCGCGCTCGTGGAACAAGTAGTGTTAGTGAGCAGAGGTACTCGTGTGCTAGCGTACATTCACGTGTTAGTGTGCTGTGAAGGTTCCAAGTAAAGAACCAAGGACTATCACTGGAGTGCCATCAGCCAGTCACTGCCAAAAGGAAACAGGATGAAAGAACTTCAACCAACTCACAAAGCCAAGAATCCCAAAACTGACTGCTCGACTATCAACAGTCACAGTCTACTCTTCATGAACTGTCCAAAGTCTGAACACAGATCTCCTGACTTTCATTCTCGAATCTCTTCTCATTTCTAACCTGCATGTGGGGCATTACTTTTTCTTCTCACGTTTAATACTTTTCTCTTAACCCAAAAAAGCCTGATTTAATTAGTGCTTTGAAAACATATATATTCATGTAGCCTGAAAGACCAGGGAAGGGTCCCTTTTAAATTAGCATTGGTACAACCAACTGACAGTGCAATCCAATAAACAGGAGAAGTCATTCATCCTTCCTTCCCAGGAATGAAAAGATTAGAGGTGTTCCCATTTGGAACCACAAAAAACTGAAGAACCTCATCTAGAGTCTGGGAGGATGGTTAGGTCATAAACTGTCAATCAAAATAAGTTTCAACAATCAGTCTGTCTGGTCCAATTCTTTTCATAAATATAGGATTCCAGCATTGGAAGCAGGCCAATTGGCTTGAGTCCACACCAATCCTCCAAAGAGCATCCCATCCAGATCCAATCCCTTACCCTAGCCTGTGACACTGAATTTCCCACAGCTAATCCATGCAGCCTGCACATCCTTGGACACTATGGGCAGGTTAGCATGGCTGATCCACCTAATCTGCACGTCTTTCGACCTTGGCAAGAAACTGGAACACACGGAGGAAGCTCATTCAGACATTCACCTGAGGCTGGAATTGAACCCAAGTCCCTGGCACTGTAAGGCAACAGTGCTAACCACTGAGCCACCAAGCCATCTACATCCAATTAATCATTCTGTGTACTTTCTCTCCTTTCCTTCTCATCCTTTATGAAAATTTAATATTTAGACAGCTTTTCATCATCTGTTTGAAGGCAAATTAAAGTAATTTTTTTTTAATTGCTCAACATTTCTTTGACCTTGGATCACACCATCTGACCACGTTTCAATACGTCCACATTTTAACCCTTGTTTATTGTATGTATACATTCGATTTATTTCTAAATGAGACTCATCAGTGTCACATCAAGTGTTCTCCATACTTCAATTAATTTCACATGTACTTTTAATCTATTAACGCCTCCTGATCAGTTTCCTTGTTCACATCTTCTTAATAAGGACGTGGGAACATGCAATCTCCCATGATTCATCTTCAGTTGCAGGAGTGCCAGTTTGGATAAGGTATATTCTGTTTGGTGAGATGTCATTGACCCAACAGGCTGATTCTCCATGGATGCTGCCAGAGTAGCCGAGCTGTTTCCAGCATTTCTTGCTTTTTAATTTCAGTTTCTCAGCATCTGCAGTACCTTCGTTCTTGCAAAATACCCCAATTCCTTTCAAGAAATTTGACAATAACCACTAGAAATCACAACATTCCTTTTCTCTTTATAACTTTTCTACATATGGTCTATATTTAATAGGTGGTGGTGTAGTGATGATGTCACTGGTTTAGCAATCCAGAGATCCATGAGACGCTCTAGGGATACTGACACCCTGTCGGGAAGGAATTCTGACATCCCTACGCAGTCTGTGCATGATTCAACGGCTCTCTGAACTGGCCTAGCAGTCTACTCAAGAATAATTGGAGACAGGTAACAAATACTGGCAGTGACGTTCACACCTCATGAGCAAATAAAAATAAAATTCTAATCTCAATTGCATTAGTTAAACAAATACCAAGTGCTCTGATTCTGGGTGAAGAAATGTATTCCACAGATATTGTGCTGCACATTACAACTCAAAACAATTTCTGATGCAAAAAGGCCTTAAGCATGAAAAATTGTGTTTGCCTTCCTACAGCCAGCATGACCATGATAATTTAATCCATGTTCTGATTAAATCATCTCTTCATTACATTCTTCTTCAGGACTCTTTGATAGTACTTCTTACCCATAAATGTGAAATCTTGTGTTCTTTGAGTCCCCATGTTCACGGCTTGCTAACGTGTTTCCTTGGAATTCCAGATATCTTATCGTAGCATGTCTGCAGCACTATGCACTATTGTGACAAAACTTGTCAGCGTTCCTCGCCAGCTTTAGAAGCACAACATAAACTTGGCTTGTTGAATCTGGCTGGCAATGACCTGCTGAAATGAGACAGCATTCCCCCCAGGAACCGGATTCACAGAGCTCAACGAAGCTCGCTCACACCACAGGATGCACTGCAAGCCCATGTCATGACCATGAATCAGAACTTCAGAGTATTTATTAACATTTCTTTTACTTCTAATTATATACTTCTTTCTTGAAAGGAGAACTGCTCTGTAAAAAATGCTGATTTAAATTCAGTGACTGTCTGCCAAAGTCATGTGTGGGACTGATGAGATGTTACCTGTAAAGGTGTCAAAGAAACTTTAAATACATGATTTCTTGTGAATGTTAAGATAACCAGGGGCTGAGAACAGCCTACTAAACAGCAAGTCACCCCCCCCGCCTCCCCTCCGGATTATATTCCCAAACACTTTTATTTTCCCCTTTGAGTAATACACAAGGACAGGGATTGAAAAGCCAGTTTCAACTCTGCTGGAGTGGACTTGTGGGACAGGAAGTTCTCACGTGCAGCATTTGCGAAGAACTGCCATTGAACCACCCTGTTTTGCAGGGAAAGGAGGAATCACTCGCAGAGCATTGCAAAAACCAGCTTAAACCAGAATCAAGAATTTCAAACAACCTGCAAAACCAAGAATCTCAAAAATCTTCCGGTCAACTTCCAATGTCACTTCAGATAATTTCCACTGTAACAGGCTCAACATCTTTACAAACTAATCAGAGACTTATGTACTTTAAAAATCAGGAGCAGGAACAGGCCAATCTGTCCTTCAAGCTTGCCCTGCCTTTCAATATGATCACAGCTGACGCTATATCTCAATGCTATATTTGTACTTAATCCCCATACCCCTTCTTGCCTTTCAAAATCTAAAACTTTATCTTGAATTTATCTAGTGACCATTGCCTTCTGTGGGAGAGAATTCTACAGGTTCATTCCCCTTCGAGTGAAGAAATTTGTCTTCATCTCAATCTTAAAACAATCTGCTCTGCATCCTGAGGTAGTGTCTTCCGGTCTTAGACTCTCAAACTGGGGAAAGCATCCTCCCTGTATCAAATCTGTCCAGCCCAAATATATCCTTGTTTTGAAAAACTTTTAGCATTTTGGACTAGCCTTATTTCTAATGGGTGGCACGGTGGCTCGGAGGTTAGCACTGCTGCCTCATACCTGCAGGGACCTGGGTTCAATTCCAGCCTTGGGCGACTGTGTGGAGTTTGCACATTCTCCCAGTGTCTGCGTGGGTTCCCTCCAGGTGCTCGGGTTTCCTCCCACTCATCACAAAGATGTGCACGTTAGGTGAATTAACCATGCTAAAATTGCCCACAGAGTTAGGTGCATTAGTCAGAGGGAAATGGGTCTGGACGGGTTACTCTTTGGAGGGTTGGTGTGGACCTGTTGGGCTGAAGGGCCTGCTTCTACACTGCAGGGAATCTAATCTAGTCTGAGCAGGTGTGTGCGTTGTATTACTAATTCTTCTCAGGCTTATTAATTAATAAACTCCTTGTTAATTCAAGCAGCTTGGTTAAACTAGCTCCTTCTAAAAGAGAAGTTGATTTGGTTCTGGGGGAAACGTATCTTGCTGGGAAAGGATCTTTTACAAGTAAACCTTCTTGCAACCAAACAAGGACAGGAGTGAATAAAGGGGAGCCAGTCATTCTTCCTTCCCCCGGGGAGCTTATTAGTTTGGGGATTTCCTGTCTGGAACTAGAATGAATTGGGGAGCCCTGCATGAGGTCTGGTTGTAAGACCTGAAACCATCAGGAAGACACTTCGATTTTACCTGACATCCTGGAGTTAGCTTGCATCATGATTGCTGCATGACTACATCAAAATGAAATAATTACATGGAACCGAGGGGCGATTCAGGCTGTTTCCACTCCTGCTAATTGCAATTTAATGTGGAATATTTTCCCTGTCAAATTAACTCGATTAAGCTAACCAAAGAGGTAATTTGCTCATTGGTCTCCAACTGGGCTCTCCCCAGAGGCAGAAGAGGCTTCAATATCATGGCACACTGTTCCAGAGAGGCTCCAATCTATATAAATTAGGAACAGCAATAGGCCATTTGGCTCCTTGAGTCTTTTTCTGCTGTCTATCAACAATGATTTCTAGAAAAAGGCACCTTCCAAATCTTTGACTCCTATCAAGGGTAGCAGGCACATAGGAACACCACTGGATACCAAATTCTCCTCTAATTTACACATCATCCTGAAATAAAAACAAAATGCTGGAGAAACTCAGCAGATCTTGCAATATCTGCAGAGTGAGAAATACAATTACCTGTGAGCCCAATCACTCTTCTGCACAACATCCAGCTAACTTTGTCTAGATTCCCTATCAGAGTAACCACCCAGACTCATTTCCCTACATTTACCTCTGATTACTGCACCTAACATTATGGGCAATTTAGCTTGGCCAATTCACCTAACCTGCACATCTTTTTGGGAATATGGGAGGAAACCCATGCAGGCACGCAAACTACACACAATAGCCCGAGGCGGGAATCGAACCCAGGTCCCTGGTGCTGTGAGGCAGCAGTGCTAACCATTGAGCCACCGTGCTGCCCCGGACTTGGAATTTCCACCTACACCCTTATTACCAGTCCCATTTTCTCTTATTATGTACTGTGAAAATAATAAGACATACTAAATGCTGCCGCCTGGAGCTTTCATTTAGTTGTGTTGACTTTTTTCCCCCCAGCATAATTTGGTCAAGTTAAGCACGTAAGGCAGGACTTTAAGCACCGATCATGTTCAGTACCAATCCAGTTTCTGTGATTTTAGCAACACATCACATTAGAAGCAAGCTCTACTTCCAACAATTGTTATGGCCCCAAATTAAACAGTTGGTCACACATTTGTAGGCATTGTTTGAAAAATTTACAGATGTTGTCCTCATTCGCTTGGCCAGTATTCACTTGCCATTCTAATTGCCATGGACGTGGTGGTGTGAGCTGCCTGTGTGAATGACTAGCCCTTGGCGATTACAGACTCCCCCACAGTGGTGCGAAGAAGACAGTTCCACAACTTTGACTCAGTGACACTGAACAAACGCTGATGCAGTTCCAAGTGGAATAACGGACTAATACCTATTCAAAATACTTTGGGTGTTTTGTGGTAAAGTCACATGGAGTTGCCTTAAAAAAACTGCATCCGGTTACCAAATGCCATTAAGTAATTGCGCTGACTCGTGATACATTTTTGATTTGAAGACTTGCTCATGATTTTGAGCAGAAATATGAAAGAAAGAAATCCTTTTCAAAGGTGGAGCAATTTTACCTCGAATCGGCTTTATCGACTGCATCTAAAGTGAAAACTCTTCCCCCAGCATCATTCTGAAAACGGTTGTGGAAAGTTTTCCATTATAGATCTGACACAACAATGCATTCAAAGATACAGAAATCAGAGCTGGTCTCAGCAAAATGATTTTTAACAAAAAAAAATCACTGAGAAAACTTTGTAAAATGTCAAGATTAAAGTATACAGAGGAAAGTTCAAATTCTTTGGTAACATGCATGGAAAGTGGGAAGGGGGTTGCAATTTTGGATTGCAGCAAATGTGAGAAATATTTGTGCAATTTTTTGGCGTAAAAGTACAAATCAAATTACATTCAAATTATTTCAAACAAACTATCCTTACAACTGTGTAATCTTACAGTGAAGATGTGTCAAAGCTTTCCAGGAAATTTGGAGCCACAACAGTTGTGCTTGAGGTTTATAATGGTATCAAGTATCAGTAACAAACATTTTCTGAAGAGTGATTTAGAAAGTGTATATCCACCTCTCAAGCAAGTATCTTCTGCTGGGCACTTTACAACACTACCTCGGAATAAGCCTGTTAATTAGCAGCAAATCGTCAGCTTTCAAAGACCCACAATCATTGGGAACTCAACTGAGACAGCTGAAAATGACTGCATTAAGAACTCTCACAAGAGACATTGAAAGACAGAGACAGACAGATTGATTCAAAACTTGGATCTCAGACACATTGTCCTATGCACAGTGTCTCTATTCAGTATGAGAGTGAAATTAACCCTTACACACTTTGCTGAAAAGCTGACAATTTGTAAATGTTCTGAAGAAGTAGCTACCTAAAGAGAGCACAATCCAGTTATATCTTCTTGTTCTCAAATTAGAAATAACAATCACAATTTAGACTCCAAATGATGGAGATTCACTGAGTATACTTCTTTCCACTCTCCATATGACTAATGCACTGTTATTCAGCACATAACTGCAGTGCAAAGTGAATGTGGTACCCCATATATACATTCTCACAAGAATAAGTTCTTATTTCTTTGTTAATAATATGACATTATAACAAATCCCATTAAGTGTAGTGCCCAAGCTGGCAAAATGGGACTACACTTATTTTGAATACCTGGTTGGCATGGACAAGTTTGAATCACAGAATCCCTACAGCATGGAAACAGACAATTTGGCCCAACAAATCCACACTAAACCTCTGAAGAGTAGTCCACTCAGACCCATTCCCATACCCTATTACTTTTACATTTTCCCTGATTAATGGACATAACCTACACATCCCTGAAACACTATGAGCAATTTAGCATGGCCAATTTACCTAAACTGCATATCTTCGGACCATGGGAGGAAACCAGAGCACCTGGAGCAAACCCACACAGACACCGGGGGAATGTGCAAACTCCACACGGACAGTCCTGAGGGTGGAATTGAACCAGGGTTCCTGGTGCTATAAGGCACCAGTGCTAACCACTGAGCCACTGTGCCACCCATAGGCTGAAGAGTTTGTTTCCATCCCGTACAGCCTTATAACATGCAGTGAAAGTCAGACGGTTAAACATTGGCTATTTGCAGTCAGATCCATGCTCTCTGGATTAAACGTTCCAACAAAAATAGATGATTAATGTTTGGGACACCTGCACAGATGTTGTCATAATGTTGTAATTCTCTAAATCCCCAAATCTTGACCATTATGAAGGACACAGCACAAGGGTATCAAAGACAGCTGCACAGCCAATCACAGACTCGATATGAGGTGAAAGGTGAGAAGGCATTGGCCAGGACCCAAGCTTGGGCAGCCTTAAGTGATTCAGGTGGATCACTGTAGAGTCACATAGACCTAGGTCTAAACACCAAAAAATACTGAAAGGGCAGCCACATTGGACCAGAAACAAACATGATGTTTCACAGTGCCACCTTGTGATTGGAGACCTGCAACTACAGTCCAACAAGCATTTAGACTGGTCCAAAATGTTGAGGGGTTGTTTATTAGAAATTGTTAACACAGTGGCATAAAAGGTGTGACCTAAAAATTGTAATTCAAATCCAGTTCATAAACTGCTTGCATTTAGCCTAACGCTGGGAGTCAATGTTCTTTGGTAATGTGCATGGGAACCCACAATGTCTTGGAGTTTAGATGGAGGGAAACATTTGGGCCAAACCTCATCGAACGTCATGCTATGTCTTTGCTCCAATGTAAGACATAGCTTTTATATTGGTAATTGACAGGAATGCCAACTGCGTGACAAAAGGAAATATGTTTTGCAGTCAGGAGGTCCATACAAGGGCAATTTTGGTTTTATATAGATATATGTAAACCACGACATATTAAATAATGTAACCTGCACTTGGCTGGAGGTTGGGTGGGTGGTGATGTGTGTGCGTGCGTGTGTGTGCGCGTGCGCGTGCGTGTGGTGTGTGTGCGCGCGCGTGTGTGTGTGCACGTGCGAGAGAAAGAGACAGACAGACAGAGCTGAAAAGGGGCTTTGGGAGGAGACAACAATTGGGCATCTTAAACATTGTTTCTAAGAGTCACTTAAACTGACTTCAAATAAAGTTCACTCTATCCTCCAGCCAGTGATAACTATTTAAGTGATCCATATCATCCCCTTCTGCAGTATAACTGCCTGCTTCTCTCAGAGTACAAGGGCATCCTAAGCTAGTCTGGAAAGGAGACATCAGGCCTTAATATCCAGTTGCAACCAAGGAGATGGGAACCCTTTCAAACAATTCCAGCTTCTCCCAGTGGCTGAAACCTACTCAAAATGGACCGCAGTAGCCAAGACCCCTAAGTACAACAAGTGAGCTCATTTCAAATCCTGCAGCACTTTTCAAATCAGCATTGATCAAAGGCAGACCTGAGGAGGAAAAAAAACAATGAGTAATGACTTTCTGAACACAAATTCCACCTGCTTGCATACAAATGAGAAGTCAGTCAATCTGCCCCTCAAGACTGCTCCACCATTCAATAAGATCATGGCTGATCTGATTACTTCATATTTTCCCTACCCCCGATAACCTTTTACCTCCTTGCTTATCAAGAATCTAACTCTGCCTTAACAATACGCAAAGATTCTGCTTCAACCAGAGTTGTAATGACTCATCAACTACAACGTTTTCATCCGGTAAACTGATGATCGCTTATTTTTAAACAGTCACCTCTAATTGTGAAATGACCAACAAGAAGAAACATTGTCTCCACATCCATCCTGCCAAGACCTCTCAGAAACTTATTTTTCAACCAAGTCACCTCTTAACTCAAGCTCCAAACCTAGATTGTTCAACCTTTCCACATTAGACATTAGTCTGGCAAGCTTTTTCTGAACTACTTCCAACACACATACATGCTTCCTTAAATAAGGAGACAAATATAGTATTCAATGTTTCTTGTGATTCATGCATCAGGATACCTGGACCTCTGCGCATAGCTTTACAAACTCAACAATTAGATGCACTTCTTTTTTATTCACCCTGCCAAAATGGACATTTTTATATTTTCCCATATCATAATCCATTTGTCAGATCTTTGCCCACTCATAACCCACCTTAATCCCTTTGCAGCTTCCTCATCTCAACTTCACAACTTATCTTCCTACTTACCTTTGTGTCATCAGCAAATTTAGCAATCATATCCTACATCTCTTCAAAGTCATTTATTCAAATTGTGAAAATGTGAGACCCCAGCACTGATCCCTGTGGGATATCATTGATGATATCTTGCCAACCAGAAAATGGCTAGTCTGCATTTCCCGTTCCCAAACTAAATTAGTCCCACCTGCCTACGTTTAGTCCATATCCCTCCAAACATTTCCTATTTATGTACTTATCCAAATATCTTTTCAATGTTGTTACTCTACCTACATCCATCACTTCCTCTGACAGTTCATTTCACACAATAATCACTTTGTAAAAACGCTTCCCCTCATGTCTTTTCTAAAACTTTCTCAGACCACCATAAAAATATACCACCTAGTTTTGAACTCCCCACACATTAGGAAAAATACATTTGCTATTCACCATATCTATGCCCTTTGTGATTTTATAAACCTCTATAAGGTCACTCCTCAACCGCCAATGCTTCAGTGAAAACAAGTCCCAGCCTACTTTTGTAATTCAAACCCTCCATTCCCAGTAACATCCTGGTAAACCTTTGCTGAACCCTCTCCAGTTTAATAATATCCTTTTTATAAAAGGGTGAAGAGACTTCACCAACGTCCTGTACAATCTTAACATACTCAAAAGGTCTGAGCAATGAAGGCAAGCACGCTAAACCCCTTCCTAACCACCCTGTCAACCTGTAATGCAAATTTCAAACTATGCAACTGAACCCCTACTTCTCTCTGTTCTACAACTCTACTCAGGACTCTCCCATTAAGTATATAAGCCCTGCCCTTGTTTGTTTTACCAAAATGCAAAATACCTCACATTTATCCAAATTAAACTCCACCCTTCAGCTCACTGACCCAATTGATCAAGATCTCTTTGTAATCTTAGATAACCTTCTTCATTGTCCATTACAATTTCAATGTCATCTGTAAACCATGCCTTCTATATTCTCATCCAAATCATAAATATAAATGACAAATGAAAGTGGATCCAGTACTGATCCCTGTGGAACACCGCTGGTCACAGGCCTCCAGTCTGAAATAAACCCTCAACCACCACCCTCGGTCTCCTACCATCAAGCCACAAGCTCACCCTGAATCCCAGATGATCGAACTTCACCATGTGGAACCTTATCAAAGACTTTACTGAAGGCCATGGACACAACATCTATCACTCTGTCCTCATTAATCTTTTTGGTTACTTTCTCAAAATAAAACTCAATCCATTTTGAGAGAGACAATTTCCCTCACACAAAACCATGCTGACTATCCCTAATCATTCCTTAGCTCACCAAACGCATGTAAATCCTATCAGAATCACCTCCAACAACTTACCCACCATTAATGTCAGACTCACAGGTCTATAGTTCCCAGGTTTCTCCTTATAACTGTTCTTAAATAAATACGAGCTACTCTCCAGTCCTCTGCCACTTCATTCATGGTTATAGATGATAAAAGTATTTCTGCTAGGTGCCCCACAATTTCCTCCCTAACTTCCCACAACACCATGAATTGTTATTTTCAGCAATAACCTTTGATGTAGCAACTTATTTAATGTCTACTGAAAATCCACATACAAAATCCAAAGTTTCCCCTTTATCTACTGCACACGTTACTTCCTCAAAGAACTCCAAGAAATTTATTAAACGTGAAATCTCTTTCACAAGATCATGGTATTTTTTCATAAATTCCCTTTGCAGATTCCTTTGGAACTACTGCACTTGGTCAATTATTGTATTCTTTCCAATACGGTGTGCTCCCCAGGTGGCAGCAACAGATACACAGTGGTCTGTGTTTCCCCAGGAGCTGAAGGCCTGAGGCTTCTTGTACTAAGCCAGTCCCCGAAGCCTCAGCCGTGATGCATTTGAAAATATCATTAACAAACTCTCAGCCTTGGAGGAAATATGGGATTGGACCTGCTTCAATATTTTTTAGATGCAGATGAACTGACGCTCCTCCATTGCCTTCGCAAAATGTTCACTGCTCTCCCCTGGCGGCCTCTTCATGGATTTTCTGGCACCCTTCTTGGAAGGTCCCCTTTCTTTTCATCAGCCATAATCACTACCAGTGTCAACTGGCTAGTTACTCTGAACTCTTCAGGGTTTCCTGAAATAACTTCAACAGTATGGAAGGTTTCAGTTAAAGAGAAAGGCTGGGACTTTCTTCTTTGGAACGTAGGGGGTCGAGAGATGACCTTATAGAGTTTATAAAATAATGGTGGGTATTGATGGGGTTAGTGGTACAGGTCATTCTGCTATAATGTGTGTTTCGTCAACATCAATTGGCTATAACGAGATTGACGAATTGTGGATGATATTTAATTTACGTGAACTTACTACTGAACGGGTATAGCAATTTTCTACCATACAAGGCCACAGAGGGATGCAACTGTGGCGTTGTAGCAGACAAACCTATAGGTGTCATTTCCCTCGGATGAGAGATTTCAAGTATATTTTCAAGATGAGAGGAGAGATTTTATAAAGATATGAGGGGCAAACATTTTATAAAGAGTAGTTTGTGTGTCGAATGAACTTCCTGAGGGTGTGGTGGTGCAGATGCAGTCACAACATTTAAAAGATAAGTATATGAATAGGAAAAGTTAGGAGGGATATGGGCCAGGAGCAGGCAGGTGGGACTAGTTTAGTTTGGGATTATGGTCGGCATGGACTGGTTGGACCGGAGGGCTTGTTTCCATGCTGTATGATTCTATGTCTCTATGACTATCTAACATTTTCCCTACAACAGAACATTCAGCCAACTGGCCTTTAGTTCACAGCTTTCTGCCTCCCTCCCTTTATGAATAAAGAAATTTCATTCACTACTTTCCAATCTGATAGGCCTTCCCTGAATCAAGGGGTTGGGGAAAATTAGAACCAGTGCATTAACTGTCTCACAAGCTACTCCTTTGATGAGCTTCGGATGAAGTCCATCAAGACCCAGCGACTTGCCATTCTACAGTTCCAAAACATTTGTTTACAATCATAGTACGGTTTTATAATTTATTCAACTCTTCCCTTTCTATTTCTTGAATTAGCGAGTTTTGGAATGTTTTTGAATCCTCTACAGTGACAATCAATGCAAAGCACTTTTTCAATTCATCTATCATCATTTCATATTAATTCCCCAGGCACACTTTCTTTAGGACCAATATCCACTTAATTAACTCTTTCCTTTATTAAATATCTGTTGAAACTCCTGTCTCGTATTACGTTTTTAGCTAGCTTTCTCACGCACTCACATTTTCCCTTCCTTACTTTGCTTTTGCTTATTTTTTGTCTTTTTTAATATATTCAGACCAATCTTCTGCTCTGACACCCATCCTTGCATAATTATACCCCTTTCCTTTAAGCTTGAAGTTATGTTTAATTATTTTTAGTTAATAGCAAATGATGAGTGCTCTGCTTGCATTTTTCCTTCTCTCATTGGAATGTATTTATTCTGTGTATTGTGAAATATCCTCTCACATATCTGTCATTGCATTTCTATTGATTTATCCTTCAATCTATTGTGCCAGCTCATTTCAGCTATCTTTGTTTTCAAGCCCTTAAAGTTGCCCTATTTAAGATTAAAATAATAATTTTAAAACCACTTGTTTCTCCCTCAAACTGAACCCAAAATTCAGTCATTTCACAGTCACTGCTACCTAAGGACAGCTTCACTGTGAGGCCAGATATTAATCCCATCTCGTTGCACCAGGTCTAATGTATTTCTTCTTTGATATTCCATTCTACTGGGTGGTTACTGTTGGACCATGTCTTAGCGTGAATATTTCTCAGCTCTATTCAAACAGATTCTGTATTGTGGTTTCTTCAATTTATGACATCTTTCTCTATTATGCCATGATTAATTAACAAATCCAACTTGCCATCTTTTCCGAGCTTCCCGCAATTTCTAAATGTCTTGTATCCTTCAATATTCAAGTCTCAATTTATGTTTGACTGAAGTTACGTATTTCTATTCATGCTTTTTGTTCATCTGTTTACTCCTACATTATGGGCAGTCAGGAGCAGACCTTTTAGTCTAGTCCTATTTTCTTTCTAGCCTCCAAACTCCAACCTAAATTACTCTTAGATTTGTCCACTCAATCTTCTTCTTGTCTGGCTATATTACAGTAGTATCATTTTCACCTTTCTTTTTCATACATTGACTTACCGCCTCTTTCTAAGTTTGATTCTTTGCTCCCATTATTTGTTTCAAAATTCCTTTACTTCCCTCGTTAAAAAGCTTGCTAGAATACTGGCTCCAATATAGTTCAAAGTGGAGGCAGTCCCAATGGTACAGATCCCACTTTCCCCAGTCTCACACAAAACGGAATCTACTTTCTCATATCAGTCTTTACCAGGGATTATAACCCTTGAGGTTCTTTTTTGATTTGGTCCCTAGCATCTCACATTGCCTTCTTCTTGTCCTGCATGTCATTAGTACTTTTGTAGATCATGACTATTTTATCTTCTCTCTCCCACTGCAAGTTCTTTTCCAGCCTGAGCCCTAACACCAAGCAGGCAACACAGCTTTCTATGATCTTGCTGTTTGTTGTACTGGCGTCAATTGCCCTCACTGCCGTGTTCCCTACTGTCACTACTTGATTGTCACTTTCCCAACTCAAATGGCTTTCTGTCCCAGTGTGCTGGGACTTGTCAGCTCAATCTCACCCTGCAGCTGTCATTCTCATCCAAAAAAGCTAAAGGTCCCTCAAACTTCCTGCTCCTCCGATTCTGCTTGATCTGCTGTGCTTTTCCAGCAACACACACTCGAATCTTATCTCCAGCATCTGCAGTCCTCACTGTATCCTAGTAGCTCAAAACTGTTTGACATTTACCACAACACCTTGAGTTCCCATAACTGCCTCACTCTTTTGTCCCCGACCAAATCAGAAGATCTCAAGATATGTGACTGCCTTCTGGAGAGGTACTGAGGTGACATTGCCCCTTCTTGACACAATGCAGATTCTACAGCTTGACCATGCGGCTCAAACTCAGAGTCATAGAATCATAGAGCATGGAAACAAACCCTTCGGTCCAACTAGTCCATGCCGACCTTAATCCCAAACTAAACTAGTCCCACCTGCCTGCTCCTGGCCCATATCCCTCCTAACCTTTCCTATTCATGTACTTAGCTGAAAATGTGTTGCTGGAACAGCGCAGCAGGTCAGGCAGCATCCAGGGAACAGGAGAATCGACGTTTCGGGCATAAGCCCTTCTTCAGGAATGAGGAAAGCGTGTCCAGCAGGCTAAGATAAAAGGTAGGGAGGAGGGACTTGGGGGAGGGGCGTTGGAAATGCGATAGGTGGAAAGAGGTCAAGGTGAGGGTGATAGGTCAGACTGGGGTG
>NC_057732.1:11039348-11052128 GCF_004010195.1 Chiloscyllium plagiosum
GAAGGGCTTATGCCCGAAACGTCGATTCTCCTGTTCCCTGGATGCTGCCTGACCTGCTGCGCTGTTCCAGCAACACATTTTCAGCTCTGATCTCCAGCATCTGCAGCCCTCACTTTCTCCTATTCATGTACTTATCCAAATGTCTTTTAAACGTGACTGCACCTGCACCACCACACCGTCAGGAAGTTCATTCGACACACAGACTACTCTTTATAAAATGTTTGCCCCTCATATCTTTTTTTAAATCTCTCCTCTCATCTTGAAAATATACTTGAAATCTCTCATCCGAGGGAAATGACACCTATAGGTTTGTCTGCTACAACGCCACAGTTGCGTCCCTCTGTGGCCTTGTACAGTAGAAAATTGCTATACCTATTCAGTAGAAAGTTCACGTAAATTAAATATCATCCACAATTCGTTAATCTCGTTATAGACAATTCATGTTGATGAAACGCACGTTATAGCAGAATGACCTGTACCACTAACCCCATCAATACTCACCATTATTTTATAAACTCTATAAGGTCATCTCTCAACATCCTACGTTCTAAAGAAGAAAGTCCCAGCCTTTCTTTATAACTGAAACATTCCATACCTGGCAACATCCTGGTAAATCTCTTCTGAACTGAGTCAAAATACCTTAAGCAGCAAGCAGACATATTTGCTCTGGATCACCAGCATCTAAGAGCTCCTTCATCCTCCTGCACATCACACAAATGTTCTGATTCATTGACAATGAATAAATCCGACCACACCCTATAGGATTTCTTACTGCACACAATCTTTGTCGAGAATATAGTGCTGGAAAAGCACAGTGGGTCAGGCAGCATCCGAGGAGCAGGAGATTCAATGTTTTGGGCAAAGCCAGTCATCAGGAATGCTTGCAATGTTTACTAATACTAACGAAACATATCAATTACAATAACTTTCCAAAGCTTTAAAATAATACCGTAAATGAGCAACAAATTACTCATCTATTTGCCTGCAAAGTTATCTTTTAATTTTATGCAAATGCTCTTTTGGATGGGGATATTCACAAAGCTGGCTCCATTTACCTCCCTTCTTGCGGTTATGCTGTTTTGATAGGCTGACAGAATTAAACAAGGAAGGAGCACCGCCCTGCTCCCATCACCCCTCTCCCTCACTCCCCAAACTCTCAAGATTCCATGATATTTCAGCTGCACTCCATACTTTGAATAGTTACAACAGCCACCTTCATCATACCCCAGAGAAACAATCACCACCTAAAACAATGGGGAATTCTCAAAGGTCTGTCCTGTTCCAATTACCTGCAGCAGGCCTGTTGACATCAATGCAATTTGCTCACACAACATGCAACAAGACACAATAACTGAAAAAGGCAGGCAAATTCAACAAGATGGATGCAGCGCAGGCAAATCCAACAAGATAGATGCAGCACCGCTCTTTAAATGAATAAAATAATCCAGAACCAAAGAATTTGATCTCAGGTTTCAACCTAAGCTTGTTCAGACTCTCCCACATTGGTGTCCCACATCCCAAGTCAGTGCCCCAGCCCCGACCTGAGTAAATGCCAACTATATTGGTGAAAAATGCCATATGCTTCAAATTATTCATCACTGGCAATCCCTCACAGACAAGGATGACTCTCTTCCGCTCTTAGGGTGAGTAGATAGCTGTACAGACTGATGCTGTTTCCGCAGGCTCTGTTACACTTGGGGCAAAAGGTGGTCACAGGAAGGGATGGGTGAGGCGTTGGTGTGGCAGCGTGCCCCTTTCCCTGTTTCTGCTTGACTTCCACTTTCTCCCCCCGACTGAGTCTTAAGGTGCTGGACGCCTTCTCGGATGCTCCTTCTCCACTTTGGACGGTCACAGACCAGTGGTTCCCAGGTGTCAGAAATGCTGCACATCACCAGGGAGACTGAGAGAATTCCTGAAGCTCTTCCTCTTCCCACCTGGGGCTTGTCTGCTGTTTCAGAGCACCTGCTTGACATCGTTAACTCAAGCGAGCAGCAGCTGACAGGATAGACAGTCAAGTAGTGGAGACTATACCTCATTGAAGTTTGAGGGAACATTCTAAATAAAAGCTCAAACATTAATCTATCAAAATCAAACTTTTGATAATACTAAGTACTGACAAAGATACTTGCAAAACAAAGATGCAAATGAAACAACTTGTATTTCACATAATCCTTTTTCTAAAGTTTAGGGTAAAGCAACGATCTCCAGTGTGATGCCTGACATTCACATGTGCCATGTGAAGGAACAAAATACATTTTCCTTGCCCATAGTGGGCAAGAGCTCATTTAGAAATAATACATTATTATTAAAAAAAAATTCCCCAACACAAAGTTCAAATCTTTGAAATGACACAGTTAGTGTCTCCTCCTCTGTAACCACATCACAGGGACTAGGGAAAGCAATGGTGTCACTATCTAACTGCTAGCTAAAAACGAGCAATGCCAGAGGAGACCCACTAGTTGCACTATTTCACACACAGACAGCAATTAGATGGATCAAGGATCAGATGACCTTGAGAGGACACCATTAAACAGGTGAAGCAAGCATCAAATATTCTCTTATTCATAATGCCCAATAGAAGCTAACAAAGCCAACATCTAGTCATCTTAATTATGTGATAGCCTCTATAATACAAACGTCAGTTCCACTCCAAGACTCTGTCACTTTAATTCCAGTTTCGCCAAGTGCCATTCACCTCATGCTTTCCTTAGTTGTGTCATTTTTAATGTAGCAGTAAGCCTGTGTTGTTAGTTGGCACTAAGAGTTTAACAGTAATTAACCCCTGCTCTATCCCCAGGGAGCAGTACATCAGCAACTTGCCAAAACACTGTAAACAAGCAGCCTCTGATCAATGGAGACTGGTGGCTCAAGAGCACAGTAATAATGCAAGCAATTTCTACATGTATAAACCCACACAACTAATGATTCAAATGTGACATTATCTACAGAAATAAGTGCGCTGGAAGTAGAGAAATCTGTTTTTCAATTTATAAATGCGACTAAAGATTAGAATAAAAGATTTGAACACAGAATATATCCAGATGCTTTTCTGAATATAGGTACTGTAAGATGACTATTAATGTGGGCATGTCACAAGTATTTTATTTGGCCAGATAACAGTCTTTTTCCTACACTAAAATCATGTACAATGAACCCAAGTGCTTACAGTGATAACTTTGGAAATTCTAGGCACTAAAGGTTTGCCATCTCAAATTCTGTCAGCTAATAAATTAAAAAATGTAATTCCAGTTTCACACCAGAAGCAGCAGTGGCCAAGAGCTGAGAATTTTTATCTCGGTCAATCCCAAGCAACACCTCTGACTCTTGACTGTCAACCCCAAATGGTTTCTAAAAGAGACAGAATGCTAACATTAACAGTGCCAATGCGAGCAGCCACAAGATGATAAATTTAGTGTCCGACATCACGATCTAAAAGTATCTCACTCCCATGGATCTGAAAACTCCACTCGAGCAAGTTGTGAAGGGGGGAGCTAGGATGAGAGACGACTGATTTTCATTTGCGCTGGTGGAAAGGCCAAACGCAACAGCAGTTTCTCAGGGAGTACCCACTAATTGTGCCAGGATGGTTTAATGGGAACCACACAAGTGGCGTAGTAGATTTGGAAAACTGGGCACATTCACCTAAGCGAAGTGATGACATGAATTGCGGCTGACATTGAAGTGTCAGCTCCGCACAGCAGCAAAGAACAAGAGCTCGGCTAGCTCAGGGCAGGAAGTGACATGCCAGAAGACCAAGCCAGTATTGCTTTCCTTCAGTCCATTTTTGATTGCTCTTCATTTCTCAGTTTAATTGCAGAAACAGCATGGCATGATATTGGCTCCATCTGTCACATCCTTATTTTCGCTGGAGGACAAAACGAGGCAATTTTTTGGAAAAATTACTTTTCTATTAGTCCAGAAGAGCAGGCTTGTGGATTAGTAGGGGACTAATGGGGCACTCAGCAAAATATAAATTATAGTTATCAGCATAACCAGCTGGTAATAAGACCAAAAGAAATGTAAATTTGCAGTGAATCCATTTGGAGAGTGGAATCCCGGAGCACTAATCTTCAGAATCCCTAAACATTCATCTTGGTCGTTTCAACAGTGAGATGCAAAAGACCTCCCAAGTATTTAACCCTTTGATCCTGAACATCACAAACGAACCTCACAAATTTCAGTTCAGTCAAAAGCGTGTTTAGTCTAACTTAACAAGGCAGCCTCTTGGTGCAAAAATTATGTTTGTAAAACAGTTTTTTCAATCACTTTGTGGCACAGTAAGCAACTCTATGGACGTTACAGAGAGCTTTATGTTGAATTTGAGAGTTCTGTGGCCATTTATCTAGCTGGGAGTTACTTTAAAATGCACTTTGAGTTAAAGCTTTCTTCAAAGGGCTTAGCTCCTCAGAATTGCAGCATGCTGCTCGAGAATTCAAACTCAGGAGGAACAATGTTGTTATGATGATCATGAAGTGATTTCTTAGAGGTCAAACAATGGGCAATTTGGTGGCATGGCCCCTTGAGAAATAAACACTTTGCAACCTTGGCAATGGAAGGCTTTTGATCTCACGCTGCCAGCGGTCAGGGATAAAGCCGAGCACATGCATGGAGGAAGGCAGGTTGCTGCTCGGAAACAGAACTCCACAGGAGGTTAAGAGAAAAAACACTGTGACCTGAGAGCTGTACCACACCAGTGCCAGATGTCAACATGCTGTCCATGTTAGATGGTCCACTAGAGTTGTAACTATCATAACTGTGTGAGCACAAGTAAACTTAATCAATCAATCAGCTCTGAGCATACCTTTGACTTTTTATATAGGCCTTGGAATAAAGTAGTATGCGATTTAAACAGGACCTGACCTCGTTTAGCATTAACTCAGTCCACCTATGAGGCAATTGGTAAAATAATCCAGGTTCAGATAACAAGGAAATTCCATTGTTACTACTATGGGACTGACTACCATACAAATACATACGTGGTAGCACATACCAACTCCTACAAAGGTCAGTTACTCATGTTTCTTATGGAACCGTGGAACTGACACTTTTGTGTCATCAGTGGTATTCAAAGAAGGCCCAAACATTCAACAGTCTGACTTGCTCAAAACCAAAATCATTGGAGCCACTGAGAATTTAGGCGATCCAGAATATGAGAATAGATTCTTAACAGTAGCCATTGACTAATATGATATTCTCAGTATTCACCAAATATTAGCCCTCATAATATATGCTGCAAAGACTAAGTTCTCATTGAAACAGGTGTCCTGAAGTTTACTAGTAACACTCACTACTCACTCTGCTGCAAGATCTCTGATGTACACATGGTCTGGGCTCTGTACTTACCCTGACGACATACAGCAAAGATACAGTGACTTGCAGGCTACAACTATTACCACCCTTGAAGTTAGATGGTTACCTTTACAGTTGAATGTCACATTCCATGATGTCATCTATTGTCATAAAGGTACACTGCCTGTCTGGACTGGAATCTATGCAATAATACAAATCCTCATGAGAAAGAGCTCCAGTTTACCTTGTAGACCAACAGGAGAAACACTTACTCAGATGCGTTTTTGTTAGAGTCCAAGATGATAATGCAGACATGGTGATGTGGAGATACTTTTCGGTAAAATTTGCTGGTAAAGGAAAAGAAACCTAGAAAAGGGAAGAGGATAAATTCCAAGTGAAATCAAGGTCCATTTTATCCCTTATTCCATTTATTGTGAAAGTCCAGTATAGGAACCAGCACAGTAGGTGAGATGGTGTAGACAGTGGTGATGTTAGTAGACTGGTAATGCAGAGGCCTAGGCTATTTGCTTGGAGTTGAAAGCCCACCATGACACCTAATGGATTTTGAATTCTGCAAATAAACCTGGAATAAAAGTGGATTTTATATAATGTCAGTGAAACTGTCATTGATTGTTATAAACAACCTATTTATTTCACTCATCCTCTTGGGAGGGAAATTTGTATCCCTTACACATGACTCTGAACCCAAATGTGCTCAGCTCGAAACCACTCTCCAAGATTACCTTAAAAAAAAACTGAATTCGTAGGCAGTTTGGAATGAGCAACAAGTGCTAACCTTACCAGCCCACAAAAGAATAAAGAAATAAAGAGAACTGAATGCAAATGGAAATTCATAAATACTCAGACAGTACATTCAGAAAAAAAATTAAGAGGAAGATGGTAACTATGGAGATCTGGCAAGACATGGCACAAGTTGGGGGAGTGGGGTAATTCCAGCCATTCGAACCGAGGCAATAGAGGGCATGGACACCAATGGTGGTCACGGAAATTCAAGAACACAAAGCCCAAGCAGCAGAAAGCCCAGCCAACAAAGGTGTGCACAGGAATGACTGTGAACAAGAGATCAGAGAAAGAAATGAAGACTTGAGGATCAGACAATACCACAAAGATTAATTTAAAAAAAAGAGAAGCCATGAAGGGATTTAACCACAACAATGAAAAGTTTTAATTTTGCAGTTTGGGAAATGATTGAAGCCGGATAACGAGGTCAGAGGTGACAGACAAGCATGTCTTTGTGTTGGACAGGATGTATTCATTCAGATCTGTGGAAGATGAAGTCGAGAGAAGGTAGGGGATTCAAGCAATGGAATAGTCAGGCCTGGGCACAATAAATATATGAAGGAGAAAACGCGTTAATATATTAGAGATATTAGAGGGAAGAAACTCAATCAATCTGCAATTCACTTAAACATGCCATTCATCTATGCCCATTGTTTTAGATAATGACACAAACGGTGGCAGAAAATTTAGCAAACACCAGTTAGTGTTTACTTTCAATGCAAGCTATACTTCTAATTACATGTATCTAGACTGAGCTATATGACTTTGACCCTGTTTCTTTGACCTACGTATTTAACATAATATTTAATCTTGGCATATTTCTGCCTTACTATGAACCTTGCAGTTGAATTTCACAGCTCACTATTTTAAAAGACATTTTCTTATTCTGTTTTAAATCACTTTAACCCTTGAACTATTGAAAGGCACTCTACTCTGAACTTTCCTTCAATAATTATAATCACCTCTAACAGATTGTTCCATAACCTGGAGGAAGTGAGGACTGCAGATGCTGGAGATCAGAGTTGAGAGTGTGGTGCTAGAAAAGCACAGCAGGTCAGGGAGCATCCGAGGAGCAGGAGAATCGATGTTTTGGGCATAAGCCCTTCATCAGGAAAGAAGGCTTAGACCCGAAATGTCGACTCTCCTGCTCCTCGGATGCTGCCTGGCCAGCTGTGTTTTTCCAGCACCACACTCTCGACTCTGTTCCCTAATCTGCACTGGCATAACACATAACTCAATTTTCCCCAGCTCCCCAATTACATTTAAAAGGTACAGTTACAACATTTAAAATATACATTGATAAGTATGTTAACAGTAAAGGTTTGGAGGGACATGGGCCAAACAGAGGCAAGTGGGCACAGTTTGGTTTAGGAACATGGTTAGCATGGACTAGTTGGAACGAAGCGTCTGTTTCCTTGCTGTCTGACTCTATTTCTTTGCATTTGTACTTCTAGCTGCCGCAAGGAATTCTAGTGAAAAAAAAGAAAATGTTGGAAATGCTTATACATACAGACGAGGAAGGACACCACTTTGACTGGGACAACACATCCATCTTAGGACAAACCAAACAGAGACATACGCGAGGATTCCTAGAAGCATGGCATTCCAACCAGAACTCTATCAACAAACACATTGACTTGGATCCCATTTACCATCCCCTGAGAAAAAGAACAGGAAATGACATCACCACAGGAAATGATGTCACTAACCCAAGGAAACCTAAACACACATAGAAAGTGAGCCATACTAAGAGTGCTTCACCAGAGGCTCACTGATTATGTTACCTAGTAGGGTGACGAAATGTCTGAAAACAAACCTTCCAGCTCAGTGAGCAAACTTACATCCAGAACCTCAACCTGAGCTACAAATCTTCACAAAACATGCTTAAGTTGGGCGGCACTTGAGACACAGAAACCTAGTCAATGTTCCATGTTGATGACCATCCGTCAATAGTAGAAAAGGTTAGAGAGATGTAACAGCTTTGAGAAAGTACAGGGTCATAGAAAGGGGAGAAGGGAAGGTCAGAACAGAAGGCCTCCAATAAGTTACAAGGCAAGCAAAGTTAAATGACAAAAAAACACAATGACATAAAGCAAAAAGAGAAGGAATTAGGACCTGCAACTTGGGGACAGGTTCAGGTTTAATTAGTCCACAATAAGTGCTGGAGCCTTCAGATGCCTGGGCTCTAAGTGCAGAAATTTCTCACCAAATCTCTTACTACTCTTCTTCCTTTAAGATACTCCTTGAAAACAAACAATATCTTTTGGTCGTCTGAGCTAATGTGCTTATGAGGCCTGATGTCAAAATTTGTTTTACAAGGCCTCTGTGAAGCACATTGGAAATATTTTATTACACTGAAGGTTATCGAAGCATAGTGATGATGCTACTGCACTCACGGCCTAGAGACAGGACTTTAAGTCCTGCTATGGAACTTGAGAAAATTCAGTTAATTAAATAACTGTAGAATTGAACATTTGCATCAATAATGGTAATTGTGAAACTGCCAAAATTGTCACAAAGAAAAACATCGATTCACAACTGAACTTTACTTATTATCTGGTCTTGCCCATAGCTCCTGACCCATAGCAATATGATCAACTCTAACTGCCCTGTGAAATTTCCTGGGAAGCCACTAACTAACATCAAATTCCTGGAAAAAACTGGAATATATCTTTGACAAACCACTTAACATCAACCAACGTTAATTATAATATGGAGCCAATTGTCTGAAATGGAAGCAAGTCACTTTTCCTTTCACTTCCCATATCCTTGGCACAGTGGCTCAGTGGTTAGCACAGCTGCCTCACAGTGTCAGGGACCCAGGTTCAATTCCAGTCTATGTGGACTTTGCATGTTCTCCCCTTGCCTGCATGTGTTTCCTCTGGCTGCTCCAGTTTCCTCCCACAGTCCAAAGGTATGCAGGTTAGATGGATTGGCTATGCTAAATTGCCCATAGCGTCCAGGGATATGCAAGCTAAGTGGGTTAGCCGGGGGAAATGTGAAGATACTGGGATGGCTCTGGGTTGAATGCTCTTTGGAAGGCTGGAACAGTGTCAATGGGCCAAATAGCCTCTTTCTGCATTGAAAGGATTCTATGATTCTATCCCACCATCATTTAACCCTCAAGGATCAATACTCTGGGATTTACCATTGACCAGAAAGTGAACTGGGCCAGCCAAGTAAATACTTTGGCTGCAACAACAGGTCAGAAGCTGGGCATTATGTGGCAAATAGCTCACCTAACCCCCCAAAACATGGACACCATCTACACGGCACAATACTCTGTACATGCCTGGGTGAGTGCAGCTCCAAGAACACTGAGGAAGGTTGGCTCTATCAGCCCAAGGCAGTCCACTTGATGGCACCCTTTCCACCAGATTTATATTCATTCCCAGACTGGCAGAAGAGGGTACCATCTACAAGACGTACTGCACAAATTCCCCAAAGTCAAACAGCACCTTCCGAAGGATATGGAATTAGTAGCATCTGCAGTTTCCCTCCAAGCCACACTGAATCCTGACTTGGAACTATTTTCACTGCTGCTGCACTGGCATTGGGTCAAACTCCAGGAGCTTCCTTGTTCACAGCCCCAATGTGCCAACTGGGGTGGCTCTAGAAGATAGCTCGCCATCACTTTCACCAAGACAATTAAAGGCAGACAATAAGTGCTGGCCAACACCCATATCCTTTAAAAACTCTTTCTCAGATACTGTACTGGGTTCAATCTGGAATTTCTCTCTGAATGCTCTTTTTTTTAAATTTCGTTCACTCACTGTTTCCATCCCAGGTTAGTTATTCTCACACTCACATCTTGGTTTTGATTTCTTTCTCTTGCACTCTCTCTCACGTGCTCTCTCTCTCTCTATCAGCCTCTCTCTCCACTTGTCCATCCAGTGTGTGTCTGTCTCTCTCTCTCTCTCACTGTCCTAGGCTCACTCACTCTCTCTCTCTCTCTCGCCCTGTCTATCCTAGGTTCTCCCTCTCACCCCACTTCTCTCCCCCTAGCTACCTCAGGTACTCTCTCTCCATCAATCCTGGGGTTCTCCTCTGCTCCCACAACCCTGTCTATCCCAGGCTTGCTATCACCCCCACCCTGTCTATCCCAGTCTCTCCATCTGTGCTGGACTGCAATATCAAATTGTTCATTTTGGAAGAGAGAACAAAAGTACAGAATATTATTTGAATGGAGGCAATCTGCAGAAAGCCATAACACAAAGGAACTTAGGGGGACTTGTGCACAAAACACTGAAACATACAGGGCCAGCAGATAATCAGGAAGGCTAATGGAATATTGCCCTTTACTTCAAGAGGGTTGGAGTGTAAGATTAGGGAAGTCTGAGGCTTTCTCATTTTCTCTCTCTCTCTCTCTCCAATCCTGGAGTTTTCTCATTCTCTCTCCCTCTGTCTCTCAAATACTGGGGTATTCTCATTCTCTCCCCGTGGTTTTCTCATTTTCTTTCTCTGTCTCTCTCCCTCCTCCCTCCTGGGGGTTTTCTCATTCTCTCTCTCTCCCTCTATCCCGGGGGTTTTCTCATTTTCTTTCTCTCTCTCTCTCTCTCTATCCCAGGGGTTTTCTCATTCTCTCTCTCTCCCTCCCTCTAACCCAGGGGTTTTCTCATTTTCCCTTGCACCCACGAACCTGCTCTCTCCCTCCCTCTTGCTCCATTCCTCTATCCAAGGGTTTTCCTCATGCTCTCTCTCTCTCTCCACCCACCCGCCCCCCACTCTCATCCAGGGATTTTCTCATTCCCTCTCTCTCCCTCCCACTATCCCAGGGATTTTCTCATTTTCTTGCTCCCTGCCTCTCTATCCAGCGTTTTTCTCATTTTCTCTCTCTTCCCACTGCCGCCTCACCTCCCTCCCAGGTTCTCCTCGTTCTCTCTGTCCCAGGATTTTACTCATTCTATGTCTCTAGAGTGGAGGTTGGCTTACATGGTGCCACTATTTAAGAAAAGTGGTAAGGACAAGCCAGGGAAATATAGACTAGAGTGGTGGGCAAGTTGTTGGAGGGAATCCTGAGGGACAGGATGAACATGTATTTAGAAAGGCAAGTACTGGTCAGGGATAGTCAACATGGCTTTGTGCGTGGGAAATCATGTCTCACAAACTTGATTGAGTTTTTTGAAGTAACAAAAGAAGATTGATGAGGGCAGAGCAGTGGACATGATCGATATGGATTTCAGTAAGGTGGGAGACTACTTAGCAAGGTTAGATCGCATGGAATACACGGATAACTAGCCATTTGGATACAGAACTGGGTCAAAGGTAGAAGACAGAGGGTGGTAGTGGAGGTTTGTTTTTCAGATTGGAGTCCTGTGACCAGTGGTGTGCCACAAGGATCGGTGCTGGGTCCACTACTTTTCATCATTTATACGTGAGATTTGGATGTGAATTTAAGAGGTATAGTTAGTAAGTCTGCAGATGACACCAAAATTGGAGGTGTAGTGGTCAGCGAAGAAGTTACCTCAGATTACAATGGGATCTTGATCAGATGGGCCAACGGGCTGGAGTGGCAGATGGAGTTTAATTTAGATAAATGTGAGCTGCTGCACTTTGGGAAAGCAAATCTTAGCAGGACTTATACACTTAATGGTAAAGTCCTTGGGAGAGTCACTGAACAAACAGAGTGCAGGTTCATAGCTCCTTGAAAGTAGATCGCAGGTGGATAGGATCGTGAAGGTGGTGTTTGGTATGCTTTCCTTTATTGGTCAGATTATTGAGTACAGGAGTTAGGAGGTCATATTGCAACTGTACAGGACATTGGTTAAGCCACTTTTGGAATATTGTATGCAATTCTGGTCTCCTTCCTATAGGAAGGATGTTGTAAAACTTGATGTTCAGAAAGGATTTACAGGGATATTGATAGGGTTGGAGGATTTGAGCTACAGGGAGGCTGAATAGGCTGGGGCTCTTTTCCCTGGAGCGTCGGAGGCTGAGGAGTGACCTGATAGAGGTTTATAAAATCATGAGGGGCGTGGATAGGGTTTAAATAGACAAAGTCTTTTCCCTGGGGTGGGAGAGTCCAAAACGAGAGGGCATAGGTTTAAGGTGAGAGGTGAAAGATATAAAAGAGACCAAAGGAGCACTCTTTCACACAGAGGGTGGCACGTGTATGGAATGAGCTGCCAGAGGAAGTGGTGGAGGCTGGTACAATTACAACATTTAAACAGTAGCTGGATGGGTATATGAATAGGAAGGGTTTGGAGGGATATGGGCCGGGCGCTGGCAGGTGGAACTAGATTGGGTTGAGATATCTGGTCGGCATGGACTGAAGGATCTGTGCTGTACATCTCTATGACTCCAGAACACTCCCTCTATCCCAGTGGTTTTCTCATTCCCTCCGCCCCCTTTTCATCTGGGGATTTTCTCATTCTCTCTCTCTCCCACCCTCTATCCCAGTGTTTTTCTCATTCCCCATCCCTCTCTCAATTCATCCCGGACATGTTCTCATTCATTCTCTCTCTCTCTCTGTCACATACACACAACCTCCGTCCCGCGGTTTTCTCTCATTTTCCCTCTATCCCGCAGTTTTTTTAAATCTCATTGTCTCCATCCCTCTAGCCCGTTGTTTTTCTCATTCTCTCTCTCTCTTTCCCTCTATTCTGTGGATTTTCCTATTCTCTCTCTCTCTCTCTCTCTCGTTCTTACTCGGGGCTTTCCTCATTTTCTTTCACCCCCTGGTGGTTTTCT
>NC_057732.1:11052895-11055151 GCF_004010195.1 Chiloscyllium plagiosum
CCTGCAACCCCCTTACCCAACCTTACGCCCATCATCCCTCTTTATCCCATCTCCCCCACCACCCTCCTTACCCCACCTCCTTATCCTTACTCCACTTCCTTACCCTTACTCCTCCTTTTCTTCCCCCCCTCCCCCCAATAGTTTTGGGAGGGGTAGTTGGGTGGGGGTAACATCATATATACAAACCTGGAAAGCCAGTTATTTAAGTTTGATTCTGGGATCTGTAAAGTGCACATTCCTTTCAATAATTTGTAACTCTTTGTCCATCTGGAAATGAACCAACTAAATTCCTAAGTACAGTGCGCATTGCTGAGCTTGGCTGATGGCAACAGAGTGCAGCTGTTTTACTAAATGAAATGGATCTCTTTGGGCTGATACAGGAGACCACTTCAAGAACTAATTACTGAAGCATTCCAAAAGGGAAGTAAAAATAACTACTTAAAGGATAGAGGCAGGTAAATATGATGCTATCCACAGGCATTCCCCACATAACTACCAACCCTTTGATATTTGCACTCGATGGTCCCAGAGTTCACAAAGCATGAGACTTTCATGATGAAAGCATTGGCCTGTAATAAACACTATTAAACAGAACTTGTTCCTAGTATAAGCAGTTAACTATTGTGTTTGCAGAGCAAGTCTCATATGGACTGTCTTTTAAACATGAACATAGAGTCACTGAGATGCACAGCATAGAAACCGATCCTTTGGTCTTTTTAATGAATTTCGACCTACACAGTTAATACTGATTTGCTGCACACTCCTCCCAATCTGCTTCACTGATGCTGACCCACTGCGCACTCCTCCCAGTCTGCTTCACAGATGCTGACCCCACTGCGCACTCCTCCCAGTCTGCTTCACTGATGCTGACCCACTGCGCACTCCTCCCAGTCTGTTTCACAGATGCTGACCCCACTGCGCACTCCTCCCAGTCTGCTTCACAGATGATGACACACTGCACACTCCTCCCAGTCTGCTTCACTGATGCTGACCCACTGCGCACTCCTCCCAGTCTGCTTCACAGATGCTGACCCACTGCGCACTCCTCCCAGTCTGTTTCACTGATGCTGACCCACTGCGCACTCCTCCCAGTCTGTTTCACAGATGCTGACCCACTGCACACTCCTCCCAATCTGAGTATTATTTGTTTTGTTCAAGTTAGTGTTTGCTAAAACCAGTGCATGAATGCTCTACATCGGTTAAATTCACACGTGCGCATTTCATTTATCTCAACATCTCTCCAAAAGACTGAGTTCCACATATCCACTTTTTTTTTGATAAAACCATTCGTATAATTACATATTTTTGACTTTCAGAATACGTTTAATAAATATTTACAAGCACATTCATTTATCCATGCAGTTTCTGATATTACCTTCAATTTGTTCCTACCTAATTACGACTACAATCCCCCACTGCTACTCAGCATTTCCATTTGACGTCCATCTTTTCCTATTCTTTCAACTTAATTTCTGTAATAAGTATCCAGAGAGAAAGCCAAAGCTACAAAAAAAATGTCATACATGGAAATGAGCCTACCGGTCCTTCATTTTGAAGTATACAAGACAAGTCAACCCAGTATGTCATTCACAAGTTTTACTGTTTTGTCCTCTGGATATCTCCTGCCAGCTTCAGTCTCTGACTATTATATTCTTACTGACTCAACTCCTCTCACCCTTGCTAGTGGAGAGAGTCGATGGTTTGCTTTCCTCAAGCATTATTATTCTAGCTTGCAAAATTGTACTCATTAACCTCCATTCCTCAGAAAAATTACCATTGGCCCCTCCCCAGTCTTTCTAACTCCTGCCCCGTCTGGAGCCTTCCTTTCTTAATTGCCTTTGATCGTATCATAACATAGAACATAGAACAGTACAGCACAGAACATGCCCTTCAGCCGACGATGTTGTGCCGACCACTGATCCTCATGTATGCACCCTCAAATTTCTGTGACCATATGTATGTCGAGGATCTTAAATGTTGTTCCCAATGACCCTGTCTCCACAACTGCTGCTGGCAACGCATTCCATGCCCTCACAACTCCTTGCTTCCACAACTGCTGCTGGCAATGCATTCCATGCTCTCACAACTCTCTGTGTAAAGAACTCGCCTCTGACATCCCCTCTATACTTTCCTCCAACCAGCTTAAAACTATGACCCCTCGTGTTAGTCATTTCTGCCCTGGGAAATAGTCTCTGGCTATCGACTCTATCTATGCCTCTCATTACCTTGTATACCTCAATTAGGTCCCCTCTCCTC
>NC_057732.1:11057690-11066321 GCF_004010195.1 Chiloscyllium plagiosum
TTTCCCCCCCTCCCTATTCTTTTTAAATGCTCTAAACCCTGGAATATCCAGCAATCATTCCTGCCCCTGAGAAACCCATGTCTCTGTTATGGCCACAGCATCATAGCACCAGTATAGCATCATAACCTTCCTAAAGGTGTCCTTTTTTTTTAAAACGTTGATTATGCAATTTTCTTCCATCACCTCTTGTTGTCCCCTCTCCACACGTACCTCTCCCTGCGTGACTC
This sequence comes from Chiloscyllium plagiosum, assembly GCF_004010195.1. NCBI lineage: Eukaryota > Metazoa > Chordata > Chondrichthyes > Orectolobiformes > Hemiscylliidae > Chiloscyllium > Chiloscyllium plagiosum. The sequence continues at coordinate 11,057,918 of NC_057732.1, forward strand.
CACGTAAACATGATTAGGGCCCTCAAACCTGCCTTGCTATTCAACAAGGTCATGACTGATCCTTTCCAATGCCTCAATTGCTCTTCCATGCCAGCTCAGCATAGCCATTATCTTCCTGGTGTTTCAAAACTCTACCTCCTTCTTTAAATACTTCCAGGGATTTAGCCTCCAGACATCTCTGGAGTAGAGAATTCCAGACATTTATTACCCTCGGGCAAAGAAATTCCTCTGGATCTAAGTTTAAAATCAGTGCCCCCTTATTTTGTTACTGTCCCCTGGTTTGAGATTCACCCATAAGTGGAAATATCTCAGCACCACTGCTGTCAAGCTCTCTTAGAGTCTTATATCTAACCTCAAGTGAATAACTGAATTGAATTAGCTGTATTGTTGCATGTACTCAAATAACTATAGTGAAAAATTTACAAGTAGCCTCTTACGGCGCCATCTTAGGTACACAGGTACCTAGGTACAGATTCTTAAGTGCAAATTCCTAGGGAACAAAAATACAGAATTAAAGAAATAAGAAGTCCAGCAGAATAAAGGGTTATCCTGGTTAACAATTCTTGATAATTCAGCCCGTTCTTCCTGGGATTAAGCCTAGTGAATTGCCTCCAATGCCAGTATGTGCTTCTTTAAATAATGGGACCAAAACTGTATACAGTACTCCAGACACAGCCTCACCAACACCCTGTATATTTGTACAAGACTTTCTGCTTTTAAACTCCAACATCCTAGCAATGAAAGCCAAAATTCCATTTGCCTTTGTAATTACTGGCTGCGATTGGGTTAGGGTTACCTGAAACCTAACATTTTATGTTGCATGCACAAGACAACCCAATTCCCTATATATTTCGCTTTTTTTCCCTTTTGATTCTTCCTGCAAAAATGCACAATTTCTCACTTTTCTCAATCGACCAGACTTTTGCCCACTCATTAACCTATTTATATATTCTTGCAGCTTCCTTCCATTACAACATGTTCTCCCACCTAATTTTGTATTGTTGACAAATTTAAACATATTACATTCTGTCCCATTCGCCCAATCATTAAAATAGCTGGTAACTAATTGAAACCCTAGAACTGATCCTTGTAGCAATCCACTACTACATATTTCCGACCTGAAAATCCCCCTTAATTCCAAATCTGTTTTCTGTATTTTAACCAATCCTCATTCCTTACTAACACATTACACCCATACTGTGAGCTCATATCTTGTGTAGTAACCTTTGATGTTGCACCACATTCAAAGCTTCTGACAATCCAAATATATTACATCTGCCGGTTCCCCTTTATCACCTCTTGTTATATCTTCAAAGCACACTAGCAAATTTGTCAAAGACGATTTCCTTTTCACGAAACCATGATGACTGATTCTGTCCAGCTTCTCAAAATCCCCTTCTAGTTTTTTCTGTAGCGGACTGTAGCATTTCCAAATGTCAAATATTAGGTTAACTAGCCTGTGTTCTTTTTGCTTTCCAACTCCTCCTCTTCTTGAACATGGGTGTGACAATAACAGTTTTCTAATGTCCTGGAATTCTCCTGGAATCCAGCGAGTTCTGGAACATTTTGACCAATGTTTCTGCTATCTCCGCAACCCCCTTCCTTTAAAACTCTAAGATGCAAGCAGACCATCAAGTCCTGGTGACTTCTCTGCATTGAATCCTGTTACTTGTTAAACATTTTGTCTCTCGTGATAGAGACTGTTACAAGATCTTTGCTCACATTTGCACTGTGCTTATCTGTTATCATCGTCAGTGATTGCTAGTGTCCATACATCCACCGTCACGGTGATTGCCTGGAAATGAACATTCTGGGTAGACTTCAGTGGAGTCAAAAAGTGTCACTACATATCGGCATCAGAGGGTGTCATTCTCTTCAAGCTACCTTGAACCAATGATAAAGAGTCATCTAGACTCAAAACATTAGCTTACGTTCTCTCCGTGGATGCTGCCTTGGCCTGCTGTGATCTCCAGCACTTTTTGATTTCAATTCAGATTCCACCATCGGCAGTAATTTGTTCCTAGAGGCAGATAATGTATGACGACAGTGCAGCAACTTGGGGTCTTGGCAGACTCTCCTTGGGAGGTGTCATAGATAGGGCTTTAAATTCCTGATTCTGAACCCCACATTCATAGCCTCGTCATTGATATCTTTGTATGTAGATTTGTGCCCTTATAACATTGAGCCGTGGCCTTCTGTTAAAAGAAAATTCCCTGAAGATCAATTTTTCTTCAGTAAATTGAAATTGATTTAATGGGGGCTTCTCTGGATTAGCATTCCTGCTGTTGGCTGCTGTAGGCCATTGTTGGATAGACTTTTAACAGGCCCTGAAGTTGCTGCTGCAACTTGTCAATATAGCTTACTTAGTATGAATATTGATACCCAGCTAAACCTAAAATTGGTTTACCGCATTGGTAGTCCATTGCTTAACAGATGATTAATACTCAGCGGTGACAATTTAAAATTATAAATGCAAGTTACTCAAGGCCTATAGAGTAAAGATGTGATTTATACTCCAGTATAATCTATCCATGGGTCTCTCACATCAGATCTATGATGCTGTCCATTGCAAAAATTCCATTTTAAATATGTTTACCTTTGGCAAATGGTCAGGAAAGAAATTGACTATTTAATACAGTGCAGATATCTGTTGCTATAGAAACCTGGATTGAAATGTTTCAGATTGATAAATTATTACATTAAGATTAGACAGTATGACTGAAAGCTTTGATGAAGCAAGGTATTTTGAGGAAGTCTTTTTTTTGAAGGATAGATGGGAAGGTTCAGTGTGGTTGATGCAGGCATTGGAGCCCCAGGCAATGTCTTATGGTTCTGCCACCAGTAGTGGGCAGAGGTGAGTCCAAGAAGCAAAGTGTTTAAGAATAGGCACATGGGCTGAAGGTATTTTTAGTAGAGATAGGATTGCGTGAAACCATGAAGAATATGAGGACTAGGATCTTAAATTTGGATTACCAGAATCAGGAGTTCATTAACTGTACGAAGCTAGTGTATTGAACATGTGGGACTTGGTGCAGAACAATTCATGGATAGAAGAGTTCTTGATAAATTTGAGATTTGTGAGGTGGATGCCACGGAAGATGTGAGTATCATAGTGTGGGAAGATTGTTGAGTCTGAACATTTGTTCACCACAGATGGGGCAGGACAGTGGCTCAGTGGTTAGCACTACTGCCTCACAGGGCCAGGGACCTGAGTTTGATCCCACCCTCAGGTGAATGTGTGGAGTTTGCATGTTCTCCCCGTGTCTGCGTGGGATTCCTCTGGGTGCTCCGGTTTCCTCCCACAGTACAAAGATATGCAGGTTAGGTGGATTGGCCAAGCCAAGTTGCCCATAGTATCCAGGGATGTGTAGGATAGGTGGATTAGCCATGGGAAATGCAGGGTGACAGGATAAGATGGGATGATGGGTCTGGGTAGGATGTTGTTTCGAGAGTCGGCATGGACTGAGTGGGCCACTGTTGGGATTCTATGTAGTTAGCATCCTGCTCTTACATAGGACCTTTCATAAGCACAAACATCCTAAAGCCTTTTTACAGCAAATGATTGTAATTATTGCTGTAAAGGAAATGCAGCACCTACTTGGTGCTCAGAAAGGTCCCAATAATGCCAGTGATGTTGGGTGAGGGTTAAGTATTAACTGGAACACAAGAGTAAACTTCTCTGAAGTGGAATTGTTCACATCCACCTGAAAGGACAGATCACTTCCATCAGAGTTGTATTCCCTCAGTATCGCACTGGACTGTCAGCAAGGATTTTGTGCCGGGCTTTCTTAAGTAAGTGGACTTGAACCCCTGACATCTGATGTTGGAGATGCAAGCTGATATCTGATTAGAGAAAGCAAAGGCTAAAAGGTTGCAGGTCTGTTCCTCAGGCCTCCATTATAACGAATGGTTTTAGATCTAAAATGTGAAACTGCACCTTTTCTTCATAGATAGCGGCTGATTCCGAGTGCTTACAACAGTTCCTGTTTCCTCTTTGAAAATTCCAATACAGACAGTTCCCCCAAGCAGTACAGACCAAATTAGCCGTTCTGTTTGAAAGCAGCATACGTTGCAAAAGTATAGCCTTATTAATTTTTTTTGAGAAGTCCTACTGAATGCTTCATATGAGCAGTGTCATTGTCTAGAACTAAATAAATTAAAAGAGACCCAGTCTTTTATTTACAGTAACAGGACTGTGCCTTAGAACACCTTTAAAGAAAGTGTGAAATATAGGGTTGATACTAATCATTATTAGTGATCTGTGAGGCATTAAAATTACACTTTTTAATTTAACATATTGTTTGCACTACAAATTCTGCATCTGACAGCTGCACTTGGAATGTGAGAAAATCTGTCTTCTCTGCGGGAATGAGTTTGTTTCCTGTTAAGACCATGGAAATACTTCAATAAAAAGTTACCCATGAGAAAAAGCAGATAAGTAAAAGGGAAAATTGCAATTAACTAGCTGCTGAATAAGGTTAGTCTTAATTTGTTTTGAACCTTTACGCATTAGTTGATGGGGAGAGAAAGTTAGGAAGATATCAGAAGTTTCCATTTGGTGTTATATCATTTAATATAAATGAATTGCTGCCAGCACAGAAATGATGTTGGTTGGCAAATCTGTACTATTATACCTTCATGGGCTTCCATTTTTTGTATCTCAATTTTTTCCTTATTGGTGTTGGCTTTTGAGCAGGGTGCTGAAGATTAGACCAATAATGTGTCAGGTTTTATGTTCTGAGCCTAAATTCTGGGAGTCTGCAGGCTGTTTGTTCATTGAGGGCATTGCAGCTAAACCAGATTTTGTCCCCACTCAACAGACCTCTACTCTCCAGCAGGAAGCATGGCATCAGACTCTGTTGTCAGTACTTTCACTAAATAAACTAGTTAAACACACTGTCAGTAAGCATTCCTATAGGCATACTTCATAGCCCCTTCCAACCAGAGAGTTACTCTGACGAGGGTAACACGGTGACTCAGTGATTAGCACTGCTGCCTCACAGCACCAGGAACCCCACTTTGATTCCAGCCTTGGGTAATTGTCTGTGTGGAGTTTGCATGTTCTCCCTGTTTCCTCTGGTTTCCTCCCACAGTCCAAAGATATGCAGGTTAGGTGGATTGGCAATGCAAACTTGCCCATAATGTCCAGGGATGTGCAAACTAGGTGGATTAGCCATGGGGAAATGCAGGGTCATGGATAGTGTTGGCAGAGAGAGTCTGAGTGGGAGGTTGTTCGGAGGGGTGGTGTGGACTCGTGCTGAGTGTCCTGCTCCCACACTGTGGGGATGCTATGACTGTATCTTATCCATGTCTATAGACTGAGACCTGGCATCCACCAGGGAACCCTGATCTTGGCATTGTGATTTGTTAGAATATCTCAGCTCACTGTACCTGGTCTCCTTGCTTTCAGTAATCGTGTGCCGAAAAAGGTTTGGACTATACAGTAAATGCATTCAACAAAAAGGTTCCAGCACCCCGACAATACCAGCTCAAGTCTCCACAGCAGCTGCCATCGGTCCCATCCTTCCTAATGCACCCATTGCTTCTTAGTGTTATATTCTGGCACTTCTGTGGGATCAAGGCACTATACCTTTGAGGCAGCTGAAATACATCATGGCATGTAACACTCCAGTATAAAAGATCTCCTTCTTATAGCAGTCGGTGAATCAATCTGTAGCAGTCAGTTGAAACAGTAAAATTAGTAAGGTATGTATATAATGTCATAATTATCTATTGAAAGATCCCAGAAAATAGATGCAAGTCTGAAATATCACATCAATGTACAAAATGTTTTTAACAACCTGAAAGACAACTGAATCAACGGGAATCCAGTCTCTATGGTATATGTCGAATGGATAAAATATAAAAAGAATGCATTACATCACATAGCAATTCCATCTATAGCATGGCATCAGTTTCTGCATGTATATACTAAAACACTTGGTTCTGTACTCCACTGTCTCCAGCATACTAACAGGTATTGACTGTTTAGCCCCTTACATCTATTCTGCAATTTAACAAAAATGTGCTGCTCTGGGAGCTGTTACTCACCCCCTTTGCCCAATAAGCTTTTGCTTCCCAAAAGTCGATCAAAATTAACAATTAACCAAGCATTAATTGCTGTTTTTAGAAGCGAGTTTCAAATATCTACCACTATTAAGGTAATAAGTGTCTCCTAACCATTTTCCTGAAAGATCCATTTTTAAAATATTAAAGTATGTTCTCTATTCCTAGCTTCAAAACCATGAAAACAGCTTTATTTTGACCCCATAACAATAACAAATCCTCCTCAATTCCAAGTAAGTTAACCCCAGATTGTGTAATTTCTCCTTGTAATTTAACTCTTGGTATCCATTCTGGATAAATCTACACAACATTCTTTCCAAAGCAATTACTTCCTCGCTATGACAGAGTAACTAAAACTGAAGACAATATTTACATTTAGACTTCTGTGTAGCTGTAGCAGAATCTTGTATCATTTTGTGCTTCAGTTCGCCAAATATACTGTCTGTGTGGAGTTTGCACATTCTCCCCGTGTATGCGTGGGTTTCCTCGGTGTGCTCGGCTTCCTCCCAGAGTCCAAAGATGTGCAGGTCAGGTGAATTGGCCATGCTAAATTGCCCATAGTGTTAGGTGCATTAGTCAGAGGGAAATGGGTCTGGATGGGTGACTCTTTGGAGGGTCAGTGTGGACTTGGTGGGCCGAAGGGCCTGTTTCCACACAGTAGGGAATCTAATCTAATCTAAACCAATTGATTATTTATTGGAATACTTTATGGACTCCTTGGCTTCTGAGGAACTCCAATAATTCTGGTCTTTGACCATTTAAAAGTGTTCTATCTATTTATTCTCCAGTCTGTACTGAATGACCTTGCATTTTATTGAAATCCATTTGTCACAATTTTTCCCAGTCATTCAATTAAACTCTCCCCAATTTTACACTACTATCTACACAGCTTATACCTACCTATCAGCTCATTTAGATACATGGCTTTCTATCTCCTTCTCTCAGTTATTAATAAATATACCAAGTAGAAGGTCTCCAACACAATTCCACATGAGAACAACTAGTTACATCCTGGCAATTAGAATATCTGTACATTATTTCAACTCAGTCTTACTTACAGCTCATTTCCTAACATGGTCAGTCATTTGCGTTTGATTCCATGGCCTTCATTTTATGAAGTAGTCCGTTGAATGTGTTCTGCAAGCCCATATAATATCCATGGATATTTCCTCCCCACCATCCTAGTTATTTCTTCAAAAAATGTAATCTGGTTTGTCAGGCATCACCCATCCTTTATAAATGTATGCTGTCTCTGAAAACATCCAAGATGGTCAATCACTTTATCCTTTATTATAGGTTCTAGTAGTTTCTCTACTTCAGACTCCACCTCTCACCTTAAATGGTGAATGCAACTTTCCAACCGAGAGGAATGGCTACCCAAAAGGAAAAGTTAGTAAACAGCAAAATGTGACTCCATGGTCCAACTGGTCTTGTCTAAAACAGAGGACCAGCTTAACCAGTACATTTGTTTTGAAGTGTCTTTTTTTGTTAACTGGATCTTTCCCTGAGGGTACTGAATTGGTAAAATTCTGATTGCCCATTTGCACGCACACTGCTTGTCTAACCATGGGCGTTAGCCGTTCCTTCAGCACATTGGAAATGCTGAAGTCATCAGTCCCCATTAGAAATCAGTCACTGATGCCAATCCCCAACCTAAGCATGTCCTCTGTTTGAGCCCAAACAGTTTGCAATCCTGTCTTGATTATCTTATGCATTGAAGAGACTGCTTTCTTCCACCTCCACAACATTATCCACCTCAATTCCGTACCTTATTGAATCTACCACTGAAACCCCTATAAACAATTTCGTCAAGTAATCATTCATGTCTTACAACATCACCTACAACTTGTCCAAAATTCAGACAGTTACTTTCCCCAATCTTTCCCCATTTCTTCCCCAGCGGTAACTTGGGTCTCCATTCTCCAATGCTCAACATTTAAAATGTATCCTTGGTCTGAAATTCAACCTTGAATTCATTATCTCTTTAAGTTCTTCATGTCATCCTGTGCTACAGTCTTCCCCTCTCCCACTGCTGTCCATTATTTGCATCTTCACCCTTTCAGAGTTATGGAGTCCTATAGCATGGAGACAGGCCCTTTGGCCCAAACTGGTCCATACCAACCAAAATGTCCATCCACACTAACACCATTTCTCCGCACTTGGCCCATAAACTTCTAAACCTTTCCTATTCATGTATTTGTCCAAATGCCATTTAAATGTTGTTAAAGTACCTGCCTCAACCACTTCCATTGGCAGCTCATTCCATATTCTGGATTAGTGGTGCTGGAAGAGCACAGCAGTTCAGGCAGCATCCAAGGAGCAGCGAAATCGACGTTTC
>NC_057732.1:11067144-11115448 GCF_004010195.1 Chiloscyllium plagiosum
CGGCGGAGGCGGAGGAATTGGGAATACGGGATGGCATTTTTGCAAGAGGTAGGGTGGGAAGAGGTGTAATCCAGGTAGCTGTGGGAGTCGGTGGGTTTGTAAAAAATGTCAGTGTCAAGTTGGTCATTAATGGAGATGGAGAGGTCCAGGAAGGGGTTTAGCTCATTCCATATGCGTACCAATCTCTGTGTAAAAAAAGTTGCCTCTTATTCTTTCCCCTCCAATTAAAACTGATGCCCTCTAGTTCTCACCTCCCCAACCCTGGGAAAAAGACTGAGTGCATTCACCCTGTCTGTGCCTCTCATGATCTTATACACTTCTATAAGGTCACCCCTCAGTCTCCTACGCTTTCCCTATAACTCAGTTCTGGCAATATCCTTGTAAATTTCTTATGCACTCTTCCCTGTTTAATAACATCCTTCCCAAACAAGGTGTCAAAACTGAATACAATACTCCAAGTGTGATCTCACCAACATCCTTTACAACTGCAACATAACTCCTATACTCAATGCCTTGACTGATGAAGCCTTCTTCACTGCCCTCCACTTTCAGAGAACCGTGTACCTGAACTCCAAGGTCCCTCTGTTCCACTACACTCCTTAAGGCCCTACCATTCACCATGAAACTCCTACCTTGATTTGACTTTCTAAATGCAAGACCTCACATTTATCTATATTAAATTCCATTTGCCATTTCTTGGCTCACTTCCCCAACTGATCAAAGTCCTGCTGCAATTTCTGATAACCGTTCTCACTGTCTATTATACCACCTATTTTAGTATCATCTGCAAACTTACTAATCATGTCGTGTGCATTCTCATCCAAATCATTGATATAGATAGAAAACAGTAATGGGCCCAGCACCAATCCCTGAGGCACTCTACTAGTCACAGGCCTCCAGTCCAACAAGCATCCTTCCACTATTCCCCTCTGCTACCTACCATCAAACCAACTTTATATCCAATTTGCCAGCTCGTCCTGGACTCAATGTGATTCCAGAACAGCCTACCATGTTGAACCTTATCAAAGGCCTTACTGAAATCCATGTAGACATATGTCTACCACCCTGCCCTCGTCAACCTTCCTAATCACTTCATCAAAGAACTCTAACAAATTTGTGAGGCATGATCTCCCACTTGAGAAGCCACGCTGATTACTCCTAATTTGGGGCGGCACTGTGGCACAGTGGTTAGCACTGCTGCCTCACAGCGCCAGAGACCTGGGTTCAGTTCCCGCCTCAGGCAACAGTCTGTTTGGAGTTTGTACATTCTCCCCGTGTCTGTGTGGGTTTCCTCCCACAGTTCAAAGATGTGCAGGTTAGGTGAATTGGCCATGCTAAATTGCCCATAGTGTTAGGTGAAGGGGTAAATGTAGGGGAATGGGTCTGGGTGGGTTGCTCTTCGGACGGTCGGTGTGGACTTGTTGGGCCGAAGGTACTGTAAGTAATCTAATCAAACCCTCTCTTTCCAAATGCACATATATCTTACCCCTCAGAATCTTCACAAGTAACATCCATTATAGATGTTAAGCTTACTGGTCTGTGGTTCCCAGACTTTTCTTTGTAGCCCTTCTTCAATAAAGGCACAACATTCGCTACCCTCCAGTCTTCTGGGACCTTACCAGTGGCTAACGATGATGCAAAAATATCATCCAGGGCCCCCACAATTTTTTCTCCAGCCTCTTGCAATGTGCTTGGATATACCCGGTCAGAACCAGGCGATTTAACCACCTTCATACATTCTAATACATCCACCACCTCCACTACTGTGATATGGACTGTCCCAAAGGTAACACCACTAACCTCCCACCATTGCCTCCTGAAAGCTATTTACCTTAATGCCTACTTTAATGTAACTCTCCTTCCTGTTTTAAAAACTTTTGCAAATATTATCTTTCCAGCCACCTCTCACGACCTCCCACTCCTGCCCCACCCCAACCCCAGTCCAGTGTTAATTTTTCATGTGGCCATCTATGAAATGTCACTATATAATTGCATGCATATCAGTGACCAGTACTTATTAAAAACTGTGTATCAACAACAGCATTACTGGTCTTCCTCAAAATATTGAAAGCTCAAAATTTCTTTTCCTTCCATACAACAAAATACAAAATTGACACATGAGGAATAGGCTAAAATTTAGCTCACTCTCTCTGCTGAGTTAAAGCTAATACAAGTAAGACAGACATTTCATTCTCCATCCTTTGAAGATATAATGAAAGAAGATTGCATTAGGGAATGGTATTTCTCATGATTAAATTAGATGAGTAGCCATTCACAGATTGTCAGTTATCTAGGACGTTTGGCCACACAAGTACAGATGCCATTTACTGAAAAGTTCAAAGTTATCCTTCAGTCTCTCTGTGTCCAATGTCAAACTGACCAAATTAAATTGATAGGAATGGCTTGATTCATTGATCTTGTCACAGGCTTTGAATGACTTATTCGATAGGTCCCCATTCAGCTTAATATCAAAAGTGAAACCACAGAGTGAGTTGAAACAATGCATGCTTCTGCTTGTGTTCCGGTGCCTGAATTAGCTAGATTGTAACTGTATTTGAAAATGAAATATTTTATAAATTGTGTTGTCACCAATCTTACTGCTCCACCATCTCAGGAAACTTGAAGCCAACTGTAGCTACACAAGTCTGACTGAGGACAGTGAACTTAGTGCTATCTGCATATCAAATCTACAGTGTTCTGCTGTTTGGCTCAGCCTGACATAATGTGGTGTATTTACTGACTTCGTTATTGAGGAGCTACACTTCCATTTGATATTCAGCAAAGAATTTATTTTGACCCAAATGCAGTAAGAAAGGAAGGAAAGTATGAATTCATGTGGACAAACTGCAATTTACAAGAACACTCGCTGGAGGATTTGAAGACTGTCTCTCTTCATAGCAGCATCGCATCATAGTATTGTTCCTTTCATTAAATAATTGGTTTATTGAAAATCTTCATGTACTAAATTGTAGTGAGAATATAAATAAATCAAGTAATCATAATTCATGACATCGTTATGGATAATCGTTAAAACAAAATTAAAAATGGAAGATTTGTACAATTATGATCATTTTAGCATACAAATGATTACAGAACTCCTTAACTGGCAGAATAGAAATTATGCTGTTCAGCACCCTGCATTTTGTTAATGTGCATTGGTCATATTTGAAGTTCATTGAATTTTCAATCATTTACATACTACGTGTAGATTTGAATAGGGAACTTAGTTTTCATGTTGCAGTGTTAATAGACTACTCAGAATATCACAATATCAATACCATTGTATTCTCATTATAGCAATAGACTTTAAAATATTTGCTCTTGGAACTTGTTGATATCCTGAGGCAATGAACGATCAGGATCGAGCATCAACCAACAACTTTGATTTATGTAGCATTCTAAACATAGTAAAATATTCCAGCCTTACCAAACAAAATTCAGCTCAAGAAGATATTCAAACAGATAACCATAAATTTGTTTGAAAGTAGGTCTTATTGAGTATCTTAACAGGGGATGCACAAGTTAAGAGAGGCAAAGAGATCGCAGAAGGAAATTTGCTTAGAGCTTAGTCAGGTGAGGGCAGTGGTGAAATGATTCAAATGTACAAAAGCGATAAGGTAAGGATGCAGTGACCTGAAGGTTGTAGAGTTTGAGGTTAGAGAAATAGAGATAGAGGGTTTTGCAAACAATGAGAAGAATTTTAATAAACTGTAGCTCATTATCTCAACAATGTAAACTGTAAAATATTGCTGAAGGCTGTTTACAATTTTTGGTGGGTTTTTTTCACATTTGTCCTGCTACAGCATTTTACTGGGTACTGCACAATTTTATTTGCGCTGTCATTATTTGTGCCCCTTTTGAGAACACCACCTTTTTAGTGAACAGAAATGACCATCACAAGCTCAGGGTCTACTCAACGGGTGATGCTGGTCAGTACACATAATGCAAGCAACCTGTGAAGTTTGGGGTCAGGATGGCTAATGAGACATTGGAGATTCCTTCTGCAGAGGTGACTTTGGTTCACTTGCTCAATACCCCTGTTCAGCATAAATTCAATAAAGTTCATGCTGTCTTATGACTGATAAGACCATGGAGACTGACACCATCTCATTGCCATCTGCCAGGGATTCAGACACAGCCTACACCTTCACCTAAATAAAATCCCTTTTCAGTGCAAAATGAGTCCTTCTTTGGCAGTTGTATCAATCCATTTATTTGTTGGCATGCAGCTCTCCCATTAGGAAAAAGACATATGTTTATAATAAATGGTTTATTTTGCATTGTTTTGTTTTATATAGACAAAACAAATTTATACATGCATTGCAAAGTTTTCATAAAAATGGGGTCATGGAGACAGCTAATTAACTACAGCATCCTGATGGTTGGGTCACCATTAGCAAGCAGTACCCTCTTCTCATAAAATGGGGTTGCTTTTAGATTAGATTTCCTACAATGTGGAAACAGCTCCCCCCCGCAGCCCAACCAGTCCACACCGACCGTCTGAAGCACAACGCACCCAGAGTCATTTCCCTCTGAATGATGCACCTATTTAGCATGGCCAATTCACCTGACCTGCATATCTTTGGACTGTGGGAGGAAACCCACACACACAGGGAGAATGTGCAAACTCCACACAGATAGTTACCTGAGGCTAGAATTGAACCTGGGACCCTAGTACTGCAAGGCAGCAGTGCTAACCACAGAGCCACTAAGCCACCATGCCACCTTTATTAAGGTTATTCTTTCTTGCAAGATTAAACACTTCAACTTCTTGCCTTTCTTTTAGCAATGTTGAAGTGCTGTATTGCTAAGCAATTATTTTATTTTCAAGGAAGGAACTGGTGAAAATCTGTTTAACTTTGGATGGTAGCATAAAAAGGAAGCAATTGGCCATTCTGATTATTGAATCAACACATTGATTGTAATGGTGCGGCTGGAAGAGTAGTGAGGGTTTGAAGACCAGTGTGTTCCTTCTCCTCCCAGGTGTGACATCAGCAATGGCCATCTCCAACAAGAAAAACAAAAATCCACCCACCTCCGTTTAACATTCAACGGCATTGTCGTTGCTGAATGTCTTGCCATTAATATCCCGGGAGTTATCATTGTTCAGAAACCAAACTGAACAATAGAACTGAATATAAAGTAGGTAAGAGGGTGTAAATTTCCGCCTGACTCCTCAGAGCTTGTCCACCACATATAAAACACAAATCAGGAGTGAGATGGAATCCTCTTCACTAACCTGGAAGAGTGCAACTTAAATAACAATTAAGATGATTTCCAGAACAATGCAATCCATTTGTATGGTAGAGCATTCACAACCTTAAAACAATTACTCTCTCTAGCACTAGCAGCCAGTGGCAGCACATCTACAGGATGCACGATACAAGGTTTCTTACTGCCGCACTTTGACCTCCACAATTTCGAAGAATAGCAGCAGCAGTTACATTGGAACTCTACCAGCTGCAGGTTCTGCTGCAGGTCACGCATCATCCTGACTTGGAACTATGTCACTGTGTAATGGATCAGACTAAACCCCTTCAAAGCATGTCAATGAGTCAGCCTAGACTCTAACCTTTTCTTATTTTAAAGGCAAGTGCCAGGCATTGTGTTCCGGATGCAATTGATGGATTGAACAATCAGGCTGGAAGCAAACCACACTTTAATTCATATTCGAGAGTGTGGTGCTGGAAAAGCCCAGCAGGTCAGGCAGCATCTGAGGAGCAGGAGAGTCAACATTTCATTCATCAGCCTTTCATCAGGAAAGCCTGAAACATCAATTCTCCTGCTCCCTGGATGCTCCCAAATAAACCTATTGGACTATAACCTAGTTATTTTATGGCTCACACTAATACAAGCATATTCATGATTGACAAAGTTAAAAATCAAACAACACCAAGTTATAATCCAACACGTTTATTTGGAAGCACTAGCTTTTGGAGCACCACTGCTTCATCAGGTGACAACCATCTGACGAAGGAGCAGTGCTTTGAAAGTTAGTGCTTCCAAATAAACCCGTTGGACTATAACCTGGTATAGCCTGACCTGCTGTGCTTTTCCAGCACCACACTCTTGACTCTGATCTCCAGTATCTGCAGGACTTACTTTCTCCACACTTTATTCATACATTATTGTTAAAATACAGATAAAAAGAAAAGAATCAGCTTAACTTCAACTTTATCGAAATACTTAACAAAATAATGAAGTACTCATTGACTGTTCCAAAAAAAAGTAACACCCCATAACGCTCCCTCAGTAAAGGTAAATTCAGTGCAACAGATTATCTCACATGCAATTCTAGCAGCAGGAAGAGAACCCTAGCTTTTAGCTGTAACAGAGAGAGGAATAAGAGCTTCCACATCCAGCTTCAAGTTCCCTGCGGCTGTTACTGAAAACTCAAACTAAAATCCTGGTTCTGTGGGAGCTTGACCCCTCCCATTGAGGTTGCTTCTTTTGTTCCAACTGTAAAAAACAACCAAGGCCTCACAAGCTGTTTATTGGCTTCGAGCAAACCACTCCGTACCTCCTTCTCAACCTTTCTTCATTAAATAAAACGCCAGGACAAAATCACCTCTTCAAGCCATGGTATTGTCACTACTGTACTGTCGCTCGGTCAAACTGCAGAATTAGCTTGTTTTTCAATAGTTAATAATTTTGACATGACTAAGCAAAGGAGGGATTATGTTATATGTTTAGTTGTGGTTAGTTGTGAAGAAGTGCAAGTTAAACAAAAAGTAAAGGCATTAGTTACATAGTTATTTTATGGCTCAGACTAATACTAATATATTCCTGATTGACAAAGTTAAAAATCAAACAACACCAAGTTATAGTCCAACAGGTTTATTTGGAAGCACTAGTTTTTGGAGTGCTGCTCCTTCGAGGGTTGACAACCATCTGAAGGAGCAGCGCTCTGAAAGCTAGTGCTTCCAAATAAACCTGTTGGACTATAACCTGGTGTTGTTTGATTTTTAAGTTTGTACACACCAGTCCAACACCGGCATCTCCAAATCATATTCCTGATGAAGGGTTTTTGCCCAAAACGCCGATTCTCCTTCTCCTCAGATGCTGCCTCACCTGCTGTGCTTTTCCAGCACCACAGTCTTGACTCTAATCTTCAGCATCTGCAGACCATTACTTCACCTAATGCAAATGTAGGCTTCCACATGTAAAAGTATCTTTGAAGTGGACACAACTTTTATTCAAAGACACAGCCATGTTTTAAAATGACTCCGTTTTGTAATTTAAAGTATGTGATAGCCTCTGTGTGTTAATTTGTATGGTATTATTGAACTTTCATTTGGTTTAGGTAATAGCAGGTATTGGGGAGTCACATAGTTAGTTTTTTCCCTTTTCTTTTTCCCTACAGTGTGGAAACAGGCTCTTCGGCCCAACCAGTCCACACTGACCCTCTGAAGAGAAACCCACCCAGACCCATTTCCCTCTGACTAATGCACCTAACACTATGGGCAATTTAGCATGGCCAATTCACATGACCTGCACATCTTTGGACTGTGGGAGGAAATCCACACAGACACAGGGAGAATGCGCAAGCGCCACACAGATAATCATCTGAGGCTGGAATTGAACCTGGGACCCTGGTGATGTGAGGCAGCAGTGCTAGCCACTGTGCCGCCCTAAATGATATTGATAGACTTTAGAGAATTGTAAACTTATCATTTGGGATATTTAGGGAAATGATATGACATATTCTAAGCAGATGAATTAATTGTTATTAGTGCCACCTTATCTTAAGAAGGATCTGTGAAATTGTTAAGCTAAGTGAGACAAGCTGTTATAAGAGGGACAATCTTACTAAATGATTGGCATATGAACTAATAATCCAGGAAACAATAGGAAGTGATATCATTGAAAAGTCCATTGATTTCTTTAAAAGTAATCAGGAGTAAGGCAGATATTGTTTAGCCAAATATTATTTGAAATGTTCATGCAGCTATTTCACTAATTAACCTGTTCAGAGATGTTATTGCACACCTCTAGAGAAAGTTGTCTTGAACTCAGGCCTCTTGGCTCAGGGGTAGGGACACTGCCATTGCACTACAAAGACTTTCACACTGTTCGTACTCTGAATAGCCAATTAGACCTCAGCACATTTGACCTTGCAGGTATAGTGACTAGTAAGTGTTATTAAGTCTTGGGTTTTAGTGGTTCATTCGGGAAGGAAGATTGAAAACAGAACAAGGACTTCGGTGAACAGACAAGAGAACTGTGCCTAGTCAAATCTGGTCAAATCAAGTATCAGCTCTTTTGTGCTTAATGTTACAAAGTCTTAAAACCTTAAAAACATGATTGCACCTAGAATAGTTAATGTTAGTCATCAAGATGAGTAAACATTTAGATTGGATTTTTCAAAAGTCAGTTTTTAGTTGAGGTGGGCCTTACAATTAATGTGTAGCCCACAATCTGACAAAACTCTATCCTTTGGGCAGCATGGTGGCACAGTGGTTAGCACTGCTGCCTCACAGTGCCAGAGACCTGGGTTCAATTCCTACGTCAGTCAACTGTCTGTGTGGAGTTTGCACATTCTCCCCATGTCTGTCTGGGTTTCCTCTGAGTGCTCCAGTTTTCTCCCACAGTCTGAAAAATGTGCAGGTCAGGTGAATTGGCCATGCTAAATTGCCCGTAGTATTAGGTGAAGGGGTAAATGTAGGGGAATAGGTCTGGGTGGGTTGCTCTTCGGAGGGTCGGTGTGGACTTATTGGGCCAAAGGGCCTGTTTCCACACTGTAAGTAATCTAATCTAATCATCACAGGAACTATCCATTCGTAAATTCTGTCGAAGAAACCCAGACATTGTGTGAATGACTTTTAAACTCTTATTTGAAAGTTTCTTTACAACTGCATCAGTGGCATCTGATCTGGTTTTGTCTCTTTGGTTTACCCTGGTCCAGAGCTTTAGATGACTGATTGACACAAAAAATAGGAACAAATAAGTTACTGCTCTCAATCACATAGATCACACTATTCAAATGTAAACAACACTGATGGAAGATTATTGTAGAAGATGCTTAGTTCAGGAGCTTATTAAACAGTTCTCAGCAGAAACCAGCTATAAAAATATTACAATCGTCCAACTGTACAATGCAAAAGAGGCCATTCACATCAATGGTCCTCATTGATATCCCTATCTAATTAATACTACTCCCCTGCATGTTTCCCATAGCCCTTTCATTATTTCCTTTCAACGATTTATTCAATTCTTTTTTTTTACATCACCGTTGGAGCTGCTTCTGGCATCCTTGCAGGCACTCCATTTTAGATCACAGCAACTTAATGCATTTTTTAAAAACAATGTTTCCCAATGGTGCCTCTGGTACTTTGGCCAATCACCTGAAACAGCATTCCCTTGTCACCACATCTTCTGTCACTGAAAACAGTTTATTTTTATTTACTCGTTGAAAACTGTTTATGCTTTTGAACACCTCTATCAAATATCCTCTTAACTTTTCTCTGCTCCAAGGAGAACCGTTCCTGCTTCTCCACGAGACTGAAATCCCTGAACCCTGGAACCATTGTCATAAATCTCCAAAATAGCTACTCCAAGGGCTTACTGTCCTTTCCCGTGATGAGATGACTACAATTTAACACAACACTTCAGCGGTGGCCTAAATGGTGTTTTACAAAGATTCAGCATAACTTCTGTGCTTTTATAGTCTACTCCTCTGGTAACAAATCCGATGATTCCAAACATTTTTAAACAGCCTCCTCAACTTGTTCTAACACCTTCAAAAATTTGCGTACAACATCCTCAGGTTTTCCTGTCACTTCACCTCCCTTAAAATTATATATTTTATCTTACACTGACTCTTCTTATTCTTCTGATCAGTTTTGATTGATTAATTTATTATCACTCACTGGGATACAGTGAAAAGTGTTGTTTTGTGTGCTATACAGGAAGATCGTACCATACAAAGTGCATCAGTGGAGAGTGCAAGGAGAGTGCAGAATACAGTCTTACAGCTGTAGAGAAGCAAAGAGAGAGATCAGAATTAACATTTAAGAAAGTTTGATAACAGCAGGGAAGAAGCTGTTCTTAAACTATACGTGTATTCAAACGTTTATATCTTCTGTTAAATGGAAGAGGGTGGAGAAGAGTATAACTGGGGTGGGAGGGGCCTTTGATTATTTTGGTTGCTTTTTCCGAGGGAGCGGGAAGTATAGATGGAGTCAGTGAATGGGAGGCTGGTTTATGTGATGGACTGGGCTGTATTCACTACTCTCTGTGGGTTCCTGGGCAGAGCAGTTGGCATACCACACTGTGATTCATTCAGATAGGATGCGTTCTGTGGTGTATCTATAAAAATTGGCAAGAGTCCTTGTGGATGTGCCGAATTTTCTTAGCCTCTTAATGAAGTAGAGAGGCAGATGTGCTTTCTTGACCGTTGTGTTGACGTGGGTGGATTATTTCCAATAATCAAAAGCAGCAGTGTTTGGATTACTTACCTGAAAACTCCTGCATTGTTACTTAGCAAACACTGGCTGTATACTTTCCTCCCACCTGGACAACAAGCCATTCAATGCTGCTCCCTATTTTCCATTCCTGAGTCGGGTTTTGTAACCATGCTACCATTCTCTCTTTATTCCTATTAGCTTTACTTTTACTTCAAGTGTATTGTTTAGCTCCGTGTTAAATACCTTGCGAATGGCCATATCCACATTGTTAACCCTCTGATAATATATCAATGAATTTGATGAAGTCAATCAAATTCAGTTTGCCTTTAACAACTAGTAGCAACTAATTTTATCTCAAATTATTGGGTTGAGTCTCAGCAGAATTTGGCTAAGTGTCAGGTGTTTTGACTTTCAGGGATGGTTCCTCCACTCAGGTTCTAGTGAGCTTTCACACACAGTCAACCCAAACTTGCCTTGTGAACTACCAACCATGCCGCTTTTGTTGCCCCACTTATCCAAGCTAATCCAATTTCCCGCTCACTCTATTCCAATGGATGGAAGTATAGGAGCATGAATGTTAGTGAGGCAAGATGAAGTAATAGTAAGGTAGAATTCTCACCTGCCACACTGGAGGCCCGGATTCAATTCCCAGCGAATACATGGTTCTCCTTTACTTCTGTTTTGGCCACACTCTTCCTCGGGCAGCTCAGTGATTAGCCCTGCTGCCTCACAATGCCAGGGACTCAGGTTCGATTCCCGGCTCGGGCAACTCTCTGTTTGAAGTCTGCACATTCTCCCTGTGTCTGCTTGGGTTTCTGCCGGGTACCTTCCACAGCCCGAAGTTGTGCAGGTTAGACGGATTGGCCACGCTACAAAAATGCCCTGTAGCGTCTCAGGATGTGTGGGTTAGTCTTGGTAAATACGGGGTTGTGGTGGGATGCCATTCGGAGGGTTGATAGGCCTAATAGCCTCTTTCTGCACTGTGGGGATTCCATGATAGTATGCAATAATCCATATTAATATGCCTCTCGCCCCTCACTAGCAAGAATCTCATCTCGATATCTCGCTTTTGGTTGGGAAACATGACTATTCACTCTTTATGTCAAGAAGAACCTCCATCACCCAATTTCCCCAAATTGCTCACATTTATCAAGGCCTGGGAAGGTTCTGTACATATTCGCTAAAGTCTTCCCTCCAGCTGTCTGGCCTCTCACTTCACAAAAACACAGGGGATTTGTTACGCTCCAATCCTCTGGCACCACCCCCTCTCTAAGAAAGTCTGGAATACTGTTGACTTATTATTGTCCTATCAAATTGCCAAATTTTAAAAAAAATTCCCTATTCGAGTCTCGTGCTTACTAAATTCTACTTCCCCGATCTTGGCACACAGGCTAATGTCATCTCTCGAGCAAGTAGTTGGAGGCTGCGAAAATTGTCAGCATTGTTGTTCATCGCCAGGTTCAAAGAAAATCATACCTGCTAGTTCTCTTGAACTCCAGTCAGCTGGCTAGGCTTCTGAAACTGCACCTATATTACAAAGGTTATCCATTTTTGTGCATTAACCTCAGTTTCTAATCCTCCTAACGTAGTTGCTTGCATTAAAGAACTTGTGCTTGCTTCAGCGGTACACATATTAAAATGAGAGCGATGCAGAGATTAGCATGGCCTAATCTCTGCAAGGATGACATGCAAATTCGTGCCACGTTCTGTCATGATTGTAATGAGGTCAGCCAGATGGAAATCCTGGAGGAGGTGTTCCTCGATTGGAGCTGTTAACCTGGTCCCATCAGGGAGCCCTGGCTGACAAATATAAAGAGGAGTGTCAGAGGTCCTGTTCACTCTGAGAGCTGGCTCTGAGGGAACTGGATCAGTGTCAAGTACTCTGCACATGTAAATAAAGGATGACTTGGTGACAGGATACTGGCCTCTGCAAGGCTATTTCATGTTCCATGAAGGGTTCTCTTGTGGCACAGTGGTAGCGTTCAAACCCTTGGAGCACCTGCTCCAGAAGTGTTTAATAACATCCCTGATCAGTTTGGTTAGAAAGAGAGGTTAATTAAAACCATTCAACTGTTAGGTAAAAATTTTAATAGATTTTTGATTGAAAAGGTTCAGGGTTAGGAAGGAACATTTTCTGGATTAGTGGTGCTGGAAGAGCACTGCAGTCCAGGCAGCATCCGAGGAGCAGTAAATTTTGTTGAGACAGCAAGTGGATCAGCCGTCATCTCATCAAATAGTAGAACAAGTTCAAAGGGCTGAATGGCCTGCTTCTAATTTGTATTCTTGTACATATGACACTTTTAGCTTTGTGTCTGTGTTTGTCTCTGTGTGTATTCATGTTTTTAATACTAATCTAGTGTATGCAGTTCTAATATGAATAGGCAATGAGTATACTGTATGTTTGCCACATTTTCTATGTTTTCTGTTGTTCCAAATTGCATAATAAGGCACAGAACTTTATTTATTTATTTATATTTGTAACTGTCAGCAGTGAGGTCACAAGTTTAAATGTCTGTTTGCTTTAAATGAGCGACCTATTTGAGTAAAAACAGAAAATGCTACAACCTTTTATGAAATGACGAACAGAGTTAACTTTTTCATTAACAAATCCACTGTTATTTTTCTCAGACAGCTTATCCACAAACAATCCCACTAAATTAGTGAACATTATGAAGGAGTTGCACCAACCCACACCGAGATATTGTTTGAACCAAGGTTACAGTCAATTATTGCAAACACAGGGATAGGACTCAGGCTGGGGATAAATTCTTGCTTGCTATATACCTAGAGCCACAGGGACCCGTGAGGGGTGGATGGGGCAGCACATTGTGGCATTTACACAACATGGTTACTGGAAAAAAGATTTAAGACACAGAGTCTTTAATTGTAGTGTGTAGCTGAGAATCTTATTGAACAACCTGAAGCCTAGGCTGGACGTCCAGGGCCCGCAATATTGTTTCTTTTTTCTTTGATTTTTCTTTAATCTTGAGAAAGGGCTTCGGAGAACAGCTGATTATTGTTACAATTCATAACTAATCAGTCAACCCATGTAGGTATTGCTACATGGCTTAATTCTGCGAGCACATTGTTCTAACTTTGAAGTGCACTCACTGACTGTGGTGTGCAAAAATCCTTAGATTTTCCATTTACTTAATCAGAATGATTGGACAGTAAAGGGGTTCTCTACAACTGTACAACTCAGCAGGTCTCCACTAGGAGAATGGGATCCAGATTAGACTCTATGTACATGCAACATATCTAAACACTATCAGCTCTAAACAGCCCAATGCAACTTGGTTTTACTCAATATTATCCGTGTGATCAGTTTTAGCAATGACTGCAGATAATTGGACAATTTAAAATCATTCTAATTAAGATTTAAATGACAAAATTCTTCCCGAGACCCCCTGTGCCAAGTTCATTCTTTATTACCCTCTAATGAGTGTAGTTATTATTTTCATGTTTAGAACCTTCTTGCTTATTTTAATCTCAAATTTCATTATTTTCAACCAACTCCAGCCTAGGCTTCAGGTTGTTCAATGAGATTCTCAGCTACACACTACAATTAAAGACTCTGTGTCTTAAATCATTTTTCCAGTAACCATGTTGTGTAAATGCCACAATGTGCTGCCCCATCCACCCTTCATGGGTCCCTGTGGCTCTAGGTATAGCAAGCAAGAATTTATCCCCAGCCTGAGTCCTATGCCTATGTTTGCAATTTTTAACTGTAACCTTGGTTTGAACAATATCTCGGTGTGGGTTGGTGCAACTCCTTCATAATGTTCACTAATTTAGTGGGATTGTTTGTGAATAAGCTATCTGAGAAAGGGAGGACTGCTGCAGCTGCTCTCATTCATTCATGGGGAGGTCTTGTAATTTGGGAGAAAGTGAAGACTGCAGATCCTGGGGATCAGAGTCAAAAAGTGTGGCGCTGGAAAAGCACAGCCGGTCAGGCAACATCCGAGGAGCAGGAGAGTCAACATTTCAGACATAAGCCATTCATCGGGAATGTTGGGGTGTGGGAGGGGGCTGGGAAACAAATAGCAGGGGCGTTGGACTGGGTGGAAGGTAACTGGGAAGGCGATAGGTAGATGCAGGTTGGGGGGTGATGGAGCAGAGGGTGGAGCAGATAGGTGGGAAGGAAGATGGACAGGGAGGACAGTTCAAGAAGGCGGTGCCGAGTTGGATGGTTGGATTTGGGATGAGGTGGGGAGATGGGAGATGAGGAAACTGGTGAAATTACCAGGTCTTGTAATTTGGAGAAAGTGGCTTCGCTTTAAGAAGGAGGCCACCTGGGATTTTCTATGGTGGAATTGGTCATCCTGGGAACAGATGCAGTGGAGGAGAGGAATTGGGAATAGGGGATGGCGCTTTTACAGGAGGCAGGGTGAGAGGAGTTAAGGAGGAGGCCAGCTGGGCTTTTATATTAAGAAGAAGGCCAAAGGTCCAGGTGTCCATCCTACCTTCTTGTGATCAATGGGTAAATAATAGGGATGATTGTGAGCCACCTGCTTCTATCATTAATTTCTCTCTTTTCTCAATATTTATCTTGAATCAATGTGTTCAGTAATGTTACTTGATACCTCTGGAGTAATTGAGACTTGAACCCAAACCTCCTTTCTCAAATAAAAACTGGAAGAATTGTGGATGCTGTAAATCAGAAACAAGAACAGAAATTGCTGGAAAGTCTCAGCAGGTCTGGCAGCATCTGTGGAGAGAAATCAGAGTTACCATTTCAGGTCAAGTGACCCTTCCTCCTTTCCAAAGGCAGGGATATTACCACTGTGCCACAAGACTCCACGTTGATTTCTTCCTTTATTTCTCTTTTGCTTTCCCAGCCAGAAGTGTTATCACACACAACTGAGTGACTTTCCCAATACCAAAATCACCCTGACTTTCTTATCATTTTTGTTTTAAACTACCAGCAGTAAAAATATCCGTTTAACCAATTAAATATCCACTTGCAAAACCCAATCTAGTCAATGCGTACTGATTTCTTGGATAAAAGCAAATTACTGCGGATGCTGGAATCTGAAACCAAAAGAGAAAGTGCTGGAAAATCTCAAAGCTCTGACAAAGGGTCAGTTAGACTCGAAAAGTCAGCTCTTTTCTCTCCTTACAGATGCTGCCAGACCTGCTGAGATTTTCCAGCATTTTCTCTTTTGGCATACTGATTTCTTTATTTTAAAAAGATTTCTTTCCAATCAGAAGTACTTAACACTTTCACCTGGTCAGTTAAGTGTCACCCACTGAGAATCAATGGGAAATGCGAATGGGAGTTTACTGAATATCTGTTTGTGTCCTAATTTAAGGTGATTTCTTGTGATCTTTGGAAAGTATAAACCAATGGAATAGTACTCTTCATTGAATCATAGTTCCTGCTTGCGAGCAGTAAATTGAAAATATGAGGCAAGTTGTAATTTTGGTGGAAATCTTTTCTTGACATTGTTCAAGGGTTATGGAAAGAAGGCAGGGGAATGGTGTTAAGAAATATATCAGCCGTGATCAAATGGCGGAGCAGACTTGATGGGCTGAATGGCCTAATTCTGTTCCGATATCTTATGGTCTTATGACACTTAAGCTGCTTCCTTATTAGTATTCTTCCTTTTAAATAAGGATTAGATCGATTTTCAGGATATGTAGATTAGCATTTATTGTCAATCCCTAATCGACTTCAAGGAGGTGGGTGAGCTGCATTTTTGAATCACTGCAGTCCCAGCTACAGTGGCTCATTGGTTAGCACTGTCGCCTTACAGCACCAGGGACCCAGGTTCAATTCCACCCTTGGGTGTCTATCGGTTTCCTCCCACAAACTAAGAATCTAGGTGGATTGGCTGTGCTAAATTGCCCATAGAGTCCAGGGATGTGAAGATAGGTGGATTATCCATGGGAAATGCAGGGTTACTGAGATAGGGGATGGGTCTGCTTGAGATGCTGTTCAGAAGGTCAGTATGGACTTGATAAACTAAATAGCCGTTTTCCACACTGCAGGGATTGCATGATTTCACATGGTGAATGTACTCCTGCTGTAATATTGGGAAGAAACTTTCAGGATTTTGACACAGAGGAAGTTAATAAATGGCAATACATGCATAGAGTCAGGTTTATGACTCATAAATCTGCTGTCAGTGTTTTTCTTGGTATTTGAGAATGTGGAGTTGGAAGTGCTTACATAATGACATATGCATTTGTAATGTAAATTCAAATGGAGGAAAATGAATGCACAAGTTCCCTTACTAAACTTTTCATTGGGAACATTCTGTACATTTGTTACTAGTTCTCACGTGTAATATTCTTTATTTGTGCATCCCGTCTCAATAAGAGCAATGTTGAGTTTGAAAATATTCAAAACAGAAATTATATTTTATAAAAAAGCACAATTATTCTAAACTCGCCTTCTTTAATTCTTCAATGTTTTTTTTGGTCATAGAAATTGCAGGTGTATCCCTAAAGAACAAATCTTGTAATTTTTTTTAGATTAGATTACTTACAGTGTGGAAACAGGTCCTTTGGCCCAACAAGTCTACACTAACCCTCCAAAGAGCAACCCATCCAGACCCCTACACCTAACACTACGAGCAATTTAGCATGGCCAATTCACCTAACCTGCACATTTTTGTTGGACTGTGGGAGGAAACCGGAGCACCCGGAGGAAACCCGCACAGACATGGGGAGAATGTGCAAACTCCACACAGACAGTTGCCTGAGGTGGGAATTGAACCCAGGTCTCTGGCGCTGTGAGGCAGCAATGCTAACCACTGTGCCACCATGTCACAGTTTGACCAAACTGACTATTCACTGGTATAGCCAGACTTTCTGTTTCTAAGCTCTTATCTGCTCCAGTTATGATGATCACACATCTACATAATATTGTAAAATTCTTCCTTTAACTATGTGTTCTACTGAAACCAATGGAAACTTTTCCTCTGCAAATTCCAGAAGTAAAATCTCCATACATACCTGTCAAATGTACCTGTAACTATGATTTTAATGCCACTAGATGGCCCTGTATTACCTATTATTATTTCTTCACAAATCACAAAAAACTTTATGAATTTTTTTAAATAATATTTTTTTTCCTCAATAACTGAAATTTCTAATGGCCAAAGTCAGGTTTTGACCAAAGCAAATTACATACAATTTGCAATAAAGTTGCATCATTCCACAATTGATAATCTTCGATATTTTTCAATATTTTCATTTCAAGGCCAGCTGAAGAGCATGAGCATTGACAGGATTGATTTACACTATAACAGCTGAAAGAGAGCTTTTAGCTACATCTGTGCATTCTCAACATATGAATTAGTGACATTTTTCAACACCATAATTTGTGTGTCAACAGATCTTGAATGCTGTAAGTGTAGCGTCCTCACCTCGTGAGGATTTGAGGGCTTTGTTACTTTAATCAAAAACCTTCAAAAGGGACGGCTGATTGAATTTTCAAAGTATTTTTTTAAGCAAGTGTTGATGTTTGCATAAATGTATTAACAGTTGTACTTTCCATGAGGAATTTTCAAAGGCAAATGATACTTCTGAGAGTCAGCATCTGGTTTACAACTCCTTGAATGGATTGTCACCTCTCATTGAGCAGAAATACAGGAGCTGACTATGAACTTTCAAGTCTGCAAGATATAATAGGCTTTGCTATGTGTAGAATATTCAGAAGTCAATGCTATGTACAGTGTTCTGGCTTCAGAAAAGTGTTGTCTTCTAATTGAAGAATATGAAAAGATTGATAATTCATTAAAATGATATAATTTATATCGAACCAGTGGAGATGCTCATCTCCAACTGGAAATATCTGTTCTTGTAGACTGTCACTCAGTTGATAGCACTTTTGTCTATAAATCACAGAATTCTGAAGGAAAGTTGGACAGGACTCCAATCATTAACTCTGTTTCTCTCTATAGATATGCTAGACCTGTTGAGTTTCTCCAGCATTTTTTGAATGTTTATTTCTGACTCACAAGGTCTGGTTTCAAGACCCACGCCAAGGCTGGAGCTCAAAAATCAACACTGACACTCCACAGTGGTACTGAGGGAGTACTGCACTGTTGGAGGCTCTACAATTTCAATAAGACATTAAATTCTGGCCCCGCCTGCCTGTGTAATTGGCTGTAAAAGAAAAGGCAATATTTTGAAGAGGAATTATTATTTTCAACATTACAAAAAAAAGATTGTCTAGTCACTGTCACATTGCCATTAATTGGCATTTACTGTATGCAAATGGGCGGTTAAGCTGTCTACATTTCAATCGTGGCTACACTTCAGAAAAGTGTAAGAAAAGAAAACAGCAGGGGGCCATTTGACCCGTCAAATCTACTGTAATGGAAATGATTCACTTATCCTGATTTTCCATTTCTTATTGATTAACTAATCCTCTGTCCAAGCTAACATCTGACCCCTATTACCATGACCCTTTCTTATTTCATGTAGTTAAAAATCACACAACACCAGGTCATAGTCCAACAGTTTATTTGGAAGTGTAAGCTTTTGGAGTGCTGCTCCTTCATCAAGTAGCTAGTGATGTAGTCTTGTTGCATTGCTGTGACTAGATTATGTGGCAATATTTTCTGTGCCAATGTATTGAATGCCTTTTAGAAATCTGAATACAGTACGTCTAGAGGTTTCTTTTCATCCACCTTATTTATTACAAATAGAAATTTGTCAAACATAATTTTCCTTTTTAAAACCAGGTTAAGCCTATTTCATTGTGTTATGATTCTCTAAATGTCCTGCTATTATGTCCTCAGCAATGGATTCAGCTTATTTGGCTTTACATCATTTTGAAATGTTAAGTGTTCATGAAAGTATAATACAAGTGCATTTTGTTTCTCTAATGTCAGTGTTAAAATATGACTAAACTACAAGATTGTGGCAAAAAGGGAACAAATAACCTTGAAATGAGTTCTGCGTGATATCCATACATGTCTGAAAGACCAAAGGCTCATCGGTTTCTATCAAGTATTCTCTATGTACTGGATACCCGTGGTGGTCGAAATCCATAAAAACTGGTACCCTCAGGCAAACCGAGTGTTAGTGAGACCATTAAATTACAAACACAAAATCAGTGTTCACTTCCAGTTACATGTTGTGGATGTAGTTATTGGGGAACAAATTGGTGAACATTTCACTAACACATGAATGAAACTTAATCTGACCACGTAGGCTTATTAGAGGTGCTTTGTTTTCAAACAATGTCATGCAAGGCACATGCATATGTCGGATGTAAAATTATCTGCATGTGTTGTTTTGAATGAAAGAGGGCAACTGTATTTTCAATGAACAAATAGCTACTGAGACTTAGAGGGGCTGTCCTTCTCCAGGTCAATTAGAGATGGGCCACAATTGCTGGACTTGATAGCAGAGTTCACATCCTATAAAAGTCATGATGTGACAGATGATGAACACATTGGTTTGTGTGGTTGGCCTGCTGCTGCAACATACTGTATGGCCTGGGCTCTGCGATTTGTTGTGATCTTGAAGTGGGTCTGTCCAGTCGTCTATCCAGAGCCTGTTGATATTTATAAGGCACAGGTCACTAGTGTGATGGGAATACTTTTCACTTGATTGAAGAAGTGTAGCTCCAACAATGTTCAAACAACTCTACATTATCCATTGACATCCCATTCCACCACATTAAAGATCCATTCACTTCATGTGTAGGGTAAACGGTGTGTGTCATCTATAAAATGCAATGCAATAGCATATCAAGGCTCATTTGACAGCAACTTCCATATCTACAATCTCTTCCATCTAGAGTATGTCCAGCTAATAATGAGATCACCATTATCCATGAGTACCCCTCCAAGTGATACATCATCTTGACTTACAAATATACCACCAATTCTTCAGCATCACTGGATACAAATCCTGGAAGTCCCTAATTAACCCATCATGGGTGTATCTATGCCACGTGGACTGCAATGGTTCAAGAAGGCTGCTCTTCAGCACCTTCGCAAGGATGAGTAAGGATGGACAATAAATGCCGGTCTAATTGTCAGTGGCATGTACAAACAAAACAAACATACATTTATTGTTTGTAAATTTGTGTACACATAAGGAACAATCGGGGATATTGAAAAGACTACTGATAAATCAAAGTCATCTTTTATGTTCAAATATCAAATTGATTTATCTGTCTATTGAATTAAGCAATGCAAATAAGACAGCAAAGTGGGAATTCAGTAGTGAAAAACAAATTGAATGGTCTAATAATTTGAATTGATTAATCCTGTGGCCAGACTTAGGCTCAAAATGCCTTTTGCCAGGTCACAATTTTAAAGTAGCCAGGTAATAATAGTCATGTGAAGGAGACAAACTCAGGCCAAATTGCCATTTGATATTGAGTTTAGATATCGCTCTTCCAGGAGAATGTAAATTTGGGTTTATCCTTATTTAAGGCATTAGATTTATCCAAGGACAATAGCTGACATTGATTTGCTTTCTAAAATACAGTAGGGATGTGATATTTTAGCATCAGTCATTCCAGTGTAAAATACATGTTGTTTTCCCTTCTTTTAAGCTCTCATCATTGAACGATGTGTGATAGCTGTTGACTTTTCTGACGGCTCATTAGTAAGATGTTTACTGATTATTGGTGCTTTGTTTCTGTTTGTTATTCATCCAGTCAATTAATAAACACTTGAATCGTTATTGAAATTTTGGTATTTAAAATGGTATCTAACCTAATGATTATTCGAAGTGCTCACAATGAGCTATGCTGTGCCCATAATAACTGTATAATCCAGTTGTTTGAAATTTTCCCTCTCCTGTTACATTGGGAGCTTGTCTTTCTTAGTGGAATAAATAATAAAGGGTTTGCAAGTACAGAACATGCATATTCTAGTACGGCGGCCAGTATGTGGGCTGTGAAGGTGGCAATGCTACAGGTACTGAAAGTTCAGTAACTTCCAGCAGTGTTTGCGGTTCCCTAAGGTAACAAAGGTGCCCAACCTCTGCAATTATAAGTAGGGCCTAGATATTGTTTGCTCGGTTTGAAAGGTGTTCTTTTACTCCTAATTTCTCAAGTGAGAAATGTACGAAGAACATAAGAATGTAAATATGAAACTACAAAGGCCCATTCCTCCTCAGGCCATTTCCAGTCTGGCTAATCATGGATATCCCAATCCACTCAATTTCACTGGAGGTGGGGTAATTAATAAAGAAAATCTTTGAGATGATCAAATTTCTCTCAAGCCAATCAAACTTTCATGATAATCAGCCAACCTTAAAACCCACACTATTCAAATTCAGCCCACGCAATCTATATTTGACTTGCTCAGGAATCTGGCTGATATTCTTGCAGAGAGACCATTTTCTTTTCTGTAGAGAACTGCATCATCTATACCTGTGACTATTTTACTTAATAATTCCTTAAATATCTCTGCAAGCGATATAAATTACTGCACAATAATACCATACCTCAAAAAATTCATGTAATGGCACAATATCAAAATGAGCTAAAGTTCCATCAAAGCAGATTAAGCCTGTGTCCAGTTGAAAAATTGTCACATAAACATTAGAGGCATTTATTTCCTAATATTCCCAACTTTAATTTACAATCCACAATTTCTTACAAGAAGGGAAGGGTAATATTCATTATGTGTCACAGCCATTATGCATCAGATAACTGAGTCTAGGATTTGAAACTTGCTTGAAGCTGTTCCTGTTCAAACACCATAGCTTCACCATAACTCCGGCTGAATTTTTTTGCCTATATTGTTACAGCATCAGAGCAGGAGTATATGAGAGGAAATTTCCATTCATTTTCTTTTGGGCCTAATTTTCTTCTCTTGGCGCATGTTTTGGGAAAAACTGATCAGACAACGTATTATGGATCACCTGCCTATATCTCAAGCTTCTCCCTCCGGATTAATGAATATTATTGCAAAGTTAGGAAAAGAATTGCAATTTTGTGCTTGTGAATATTGCTAAGTCTATTAATGGGAAGGTCACACAGCATTTCAGAGCATGTAGCGATATCACACTTCAATTAAAATTTAGTACTGGTTAAAACAAAGGAGCCAATTTCAAGGAATTTTTGCGTCAAAGGATAATTTTATTATTTACTAGCTCCGTGAAAAATAATGACGCATACTTTAATCCAACACATACAAATGCAGGTATTAGGGAAGTGTGTTTAATACAAGAAGGAAAGTCAAAAATAGGTAGTTAAAAATGTCTTTAGAATCCTTAAGGTGAGAGGTCTTACTCTGAGACCACTATTGTTTAACTGATGTCTTATTTTCTCAGCAGTAGAGGAATCAGGTATTGTCTTCTGAGATGCGGAGAATAAACAGAGAGAGAGAGAGACAGAGAGAGAGAAAGCCTTTTCAATCAGCTGTTACAAATCCATTTGCTTCTTTCTCTTTCTAAAAGCTGACATCTGAAACACAGTTTCGCTATATTAACCCATGTTTGGCTTCATTGCATTTTTCAAGCTGAATAACTTGCAGGCAACTTTCATCCCAAACTTTGAGAAAGATGTAAAAGTCAACCAGGAGGTACAGATATGTGTTTAAATTCCTTCTTAATAATGATGTTAATTTCACTTAAACAGATTAATGTTTCTTGATGGCTTTGTGACCATTGCCCAACTTGGTCTGGTGGCCACTAGTAGCCATCTTAAATCAGTATTTATCATTCTGAAAACATTAAGTCCATGAAAGGTCCCAGGTATTCAAATTAGATGATAAAAGTCTAAAATTAACAGTTGATTTTACCGTTATTGTAAGTGCATCGGAAGAAGTTTGCAGCTTTTGTTAAAAATGGAAGATCACTGGTGTAGCAATCAAGCGGAGTGGGAAAAATTGTTAACACATTGCTGTGAGCCTGAAATCACATGTGGGCTCAGCCAAACTAGTTAAAGATGGAGAGTTTTCATTAGTGATCCAGAAAGGACTTTACAGAACTAGATGGTTTTTTTTAACAACAATAGTTGTTATGGTGACATGACTGAGACTAGCCTTACATTCAAGATTTTATTATTTGAACCCATGTTTCCAAAGAATTAGCCTGTTTCAGTGACATTACCAATTCATCACCATCAGCAACCACAAAGTAACAAGAAGGCTGAATAAGGAAATACAGTGCATGTTCTTTTTAAGCATTCTAACAAAGTGTTTAACAAGCTTTCATAACAAAGGCTGGTTAACAAAGTTGAGCCTATGCACTAGCAAGGCCAAAGCTCTTTTTTTTTTACAAAATGGCTCAAGATCAGAAAAAGTGAACCATGGTAAATAGTTATTTTTGGACTGGATGATGGTGGATTATGATGCACTTTTGTCCAAAATGTGTTGCTATCGTGATCATTAATATCATACAATATTGTTGTAATATTGTGTATGCTGCATGCTCTTTGCTGTTCTGCAATCTTCAAAGGTCTGACACCTTCCAATATTTACTTCTTTGTTACCTGTTATCTGCTTCATACCTGCAGGTTTGCTATCTGTCGTACACTTCAGCCTCCAGCTATGTACAAAGTCATAAACTCAAGAACAATGTGAATTAAGAGCACACATTTACCACATGAAAGTTTCTTCTTGTAGTCCATTCTGTAGAGGCAATTCCGCGAGAGCCCAAAGCTGTCATTTAAGCTTTGACATCAAATGAGGAATAATAGAATGGTGGGGAAATGTGAAGTTGTTCATTTTAGAAGGGAGAACAAAACAAATAAATATTATTTAGATGGAAAGAAAGTGCAGAAAGCTTCAACACAAAGGGACTTGGGGGTACCTGTGCACAAAACACAGAAAGCTAGCACACAGGGGCAGCAGGTAATCAGGAAGGCTAATGGAATGTTGTCCGTTATTTCAAGGGAGTTGCTGTATAAGAGTAGGGGAAGTCTTACTGCAACTGTACAAGGTGCTGCTGAGACCATATCTGGAGTACTGTGAGCAGTTTTGGTTTCCTTATTTGTGAAAGACTTATTTCGTTGGAGGTAGTTCAAAGAAGTTCTAACCAGTATGAACGGATTGTCTTATGAGAGGTTGAGACTCTACTCATGGGAGTTGAGAGGAATGAGAGGTGATCTCATCAATTGTTAAGGGGTTTGATAGAGTAAGTGCTGAGAGGATGTTTCTCCTCATGGGAAAGTGGAGGACCAGAGTGAAAAAGTGTGCCAATTTAAACCTGAGACGAGAAGGAGTTCCTTCTCCCAGAGGGTTGGGAGTCTTTGGAATTCCTTGCCACAGAGAGCAATCGGGGCAGAGTCTGGGTGTATATTTTAGACCGAGGTAGATTCTTGATTAGTTGGGGAATCAAGTGTTACAGGGAAAAGGTAGGAAAGTGGACATGAGGAATGTCAGATCAGTCATGATTCTGTTGAAAGGCAGAGTAGGCTTAACGTGCCAAATAGCCTGTTGCTATTCCTACTTCTACAGTCTTATGAGCCTAGCCATTGCATGTGACACCTCACTATAAGCTTGTCCAAATATGTTTGTCTGTTGGGAGATCTTTGTTCAATGGCGATTGCCTTTGTGAATGGAGCGAGTGAGTCAAGTGATCAACTCAATAGAGAGAAAATTCTAGAAAAGATTCAGGATTCTGCTCCTGCAAAGTCTGCATGTATGTTGAAACTTTGGAGCTACTTTAAATCAGATGGATAAAATGTTTGTATTCAGAACTAGAGACATCTTTCCATGTGCAGGGATAAATCAGATAAATAATATACACAGCAACTATAGTTCAAACATAACACCAGCAGCATTAGGGCTCACAAAATGTTTTCCTCTTTGTCATCATCATACGCATGATTTTGTTATCATTTCCCTGAGTGGGGGGAACAGGTGGTATCTTTTGTTGCGTATTTTTATGCTCTATAACTACGAGTTTAGGTTCAATTCAGACTGGTCAAGGAGAAGGACAGGAGAAGAATTTGTCTCCAGATATACACTGCCTATTGCATGTTAAGACTAAATACTCTCATACATTGTAACCTGAGGCTCTAATCTGACTGTCACATTATTGAAAGAATTTCTCTGCATATGCTTCTCTCTTCAAACCTAATCAACACTGCTCCTGTGCTATTTATACCCAGTGGGGAGCTGCACCATGAGATCACCGCAAAATTGCTCCAAGGTCCCAAAACCTTTACACAGCAACACTGTATTTTGGATAAGATGTAAAATTGAGGCCCATCTGTTCTCTCAGGTGGGCTTGAAAGATACCATATGCAATATGTTGGAGAACAGAAAGGAAAATCTCTTTAGTTTTCTGGCCAATATTTATCATTTGAAAACAAAATATCTGGTCATTATGACAATGTTGTTTTTTTAACCTTGCTTTGGACATTTGCTGTATTTATTGCAGTACAACAGAGACTACACTTCCACTGTAAACTGCTTTGGGATATTTGAGATCTTGAAAAACAGATAAATGCCACTTTCACCTTGTTACATTGTGAAGTGGTCACATCTTCGATTCTGAAAGGAGGAGAATGTTTATGTTTGAAATAATGAATTTTATTCCGTCACATCTTGACTGCAACAATTAGTTCTGTCAGTGTTTTATTATTACACAAATTAAGTGATAATCTGCTGTAATTTAAAGTGAAGTACTTAGAGAATAAAAGCTAGATGTACACTGTGTTTGCAGCCACAATGATATAAACACTGCACAATTAATATTACATGGAGTTGCTGCTTTTATTGCTTTTCAATTGAATCATTTTTCATCCAATTTTAGATGGAATAGATTTATTTTTTGCATAATATAAATTTTTAAGGTAACCAGATAGTGTTATGCTGCCAGGTGCATTTATAATTTTCATAAGATTCCCAAAAGTGTGAAAGAGTTCTTCAATTATTTATGTCAATGGAGGTTGCTTTATTTGCTGGTTTATCATTTTGATTACTTTTTGATGTGGCACCTCTTTTCCAGAGTAAAGTCTCATTTAAGCCGAACAATTTAGAGCATCAGAGACAGAAGCACACAGTTTGTGCTGTAGATCTGATCACATGCTTCCAGCATTTACAGGCAGTGTAAATCGGAAAATCGTGGACAGCATAGTATTACTGCCACTAGTAAAAGGTCATGTCTGTGTGACCTTAAAATGAACACTAAGATACAGAATAGTGCCACAGTGATGCAAAGTCAAATTGGGTAGAGGCAGGATTTTAACATTCTGCAAATTGCAGTGAGGCCAATAATTATTGTCATGAAATGTCAATTGTCTCTTTTTTCCAACTTCACAAACACATTATCGGTGATACTATCATTTTCAGTGTCTAATGAGCAAGCAATGCACTCTAGCACAGTGAGGCACACCTTGTTTAACCTCAACAACTGGCTGATTACTTTCTTGATGCAGAGGTTGAGCAAACTGACTTGGGTTTTCCACTCTGACTATTATCTACATTAGCCAGCAGGAGTAGAATTGAATAGAATAGAAATTTATTGTCATGTGTACTTTTACATGAAAAATATAGTGAAAAGTTTTATAAGTCACCCTACCAGTACCTTGTAGGCAGCAAGTGAGAGCTATGCATGATGGCATGCCTGATGAAATTTCCTTCACAAATTCTTACTTTTTTCTACATCTGGTAAGAGCATGCACAAAATCATGAGACAGAAAGGGTTAATTTATTCTCTATACCCAGAACCCGATACGTGTGCTGATTTTCATTAAGCTATGGTGCCCAAATATATCAGTGTAAAGACCATTTTTTTTCCTGTATTCTTGATTGTGGACTGAAATGGGAAAATGACTGATCACAAAATAGACAAGGACTGCTGCATCTTTTTAAAAGCAAGTATCTTGGTTCTCGTTGTAAGCACTGCTTGCACAGCTATACTATTCCAGCAGTAGTAAGAGAAGGTGCAACTGGGCAGAATCTGAGTGTGCATACAAATGGAGATCCAACCATTGGTCTGTGCACTAATGGTCAGTTACTGACCAGGGCCTACTACCTACCAATAAGCATGTGACTGGTTTTCAGTTTGGGGCTATGAACAAGAGAGTGAGAAACTGTAGTGATAGTAATGAGGTCATCCAGATGGACCTAGCAGAGTATGAATTCCCTGATTGGGACTGATAATCTGGTACAAATAAGGGAGCCCTGGCTGACAGATATAAACAGCAGTGACAGGATTTGTTCACTCTGAGAGCTGGCTCTTAGGAAGCTGGATGAGTTATATTTCCACGTGGAATTAAAGGGTGACCTGGTGACAGGATACCAGCCTCTGTGGAATTACTTCAGTGGCAATGAGAGAAGAGCACGCTCCTGAAGAAATTCACTTGCAGCAGTTGAGTTTGAGTTGGGGTAAGCATTTCTGGCATCATGCTGTTATTTGGGTAGTTTGATTCATTTGATCCTAACGTCGAAGACCAGGCCCAGTTTGCAGAAAGAATGCGGTATTTTTCCTGGGCAAATGACATTAGGGGAGATGAAAAACAATGGAGCCACAGCTTTATCAGCTATAAGGAGCCTAACGTTCACTGAAGCACCAGGTACTAAAGCCTTTCATGGGTGGACAGATTTAGTGGAGGAATATTATGTAATATTATGAATGTAAGGAATATAAGGCTTATTACAATAAGCCTCCTCTAACTCTGAAATGCTATTGGTTTTACTTGGTAATTTGGGAACCGGGGGAGGGATGTTTGGCTATGCCAAGATGCCGGCAGAGGCCTGTAACTTTAGTTTATCCTTTATCCTTTAATGAGATACTGAGAGACCAGATGGTATGTGGGATTAATGATGTAACTATGCAAAAGTGCCTACTAGCTGAAGCCCAACTAGATTTCAAACAGACATGACAACTGGCTTTGTCACTGGAAAATGCAGCAAGTGGAGCATGTGAGTTACAGGGTACTCTGATGGAAGTGGGCACCTTTGCCAGTCTGACTGAGCTTGGGGAACATCACTTGAATGCAGGCAATTGCATAGCATCACTCAGGATATCTCCTGAACAGAGGTACTCCAAGTCAGTTTACAGCCAAACACCAAAACAAAGCCAAGCCTCAGTCAAATGGTTTAAATTTTCTTCAGGATCCAGGCTGGCAGGCCTTTGTTGTTGCTGCTGGATTCGAGACAGCAAAAGGATCCTGCTGGACCTAAACTGAATAAGAGAACTCATAGGCAGGTACCAGGAGATTGCGCACCCTGGAAAGTCCACCTATATCTGGGTTGGGAACAGTTCAATTGCTTTGCAACATCCAAATCAGAATCAATCAAAATAAACATCTCCAGATTCTAACGGAGGTCAATACCAGTGCGGCTGTATCAGAAATTGCAGAACCAGTCTTTAACAAAATTCACTCTGGACTCCAACCCAAGACCTCAGCTAGACTGAGAACTTATACCAGGGAGCCTTTACAGATTAAGGATTCAACTTCGGTTCTGGTATATTCTGAGAAACAGTTGGTTCGGTTACCATTGATTGTACAGTCATAGAGATACACAGCATGAAAGTAGACCCTTCAGTTGAACTAGTCCATGCCAACCAGATATTCTAAATTAATCTAGTCCTATTCACAAGCACTTGGCCCATATCCCTCTAAACACTTCCTGTTCATATTTCAATCCAAATGCCTTTTAAATGCTGTAATTGTACCAGCCTCCACCACTTCTTCTGGCAGCTCATTCCATTCACACACCACCCTCTGCATGAAAGAGTTGCCCCTTCGGTCACTTCTAAAGTTTTCCACTCTCACTTTAAATCTATGCCTTCTAGTTCTGGACTCTCTCACCCCTGGGAAAATACCTTGTCTATTTACCCTATCTATGCCCTGCATGATTTTACAAACCTCTATAAGGTCACCCCTCAGCCTCGAACTCTTCGGAAAAACAGCCCCAACCTATTCAGCCTCTCCCTACAGCTGAAACCCTTCAACCCTGGCAACATCCTTGTAAATCTTTTCTGAACGTTTTCAAGTTCCACAACATCCTTCCTATAGCAGGGAAACCAGAATTGCACGCAGTATTCAAATAGTGGTCCAACCAGTGTCCTGTACAGCTGCAACATGACCTCCCAACACCTCCAATGCATTGACCAATAAAAGTAAAAGACTCAGACTCAAGCTGGTGGGGCGAAATTGGTTGAGAACAATTCACCTTGATTGGCTCAACATTTTTCAATTAGAAAATGAAATCCTAATTAAATACTCAGAGGTTTTTCAGGAAGATCTAGGGACTATCAGAAGAGTCAGGCCCACCTTGCATGTTGACCAGGATGCAATTCCATGATTCTGCAAACCCCTCCCAGTGATGTTTGCCTGTAAGGCAAACAAAGATGTGTAAATCAGAAAGCTGAAAAGCAAAGAAATCATCAAATCAGTCCAGTTTGCGGAATGGGAAGCACCGGTCATAATGATTGAGAAGCCCAACAGATCGATTTGCCTTTGTGGAGATTATAAATAAATGGTAATCTGTTTTTCTCATCCGGGTAAATACCCAATCCCTCGTATAGAGGATTTCTATGCAATGCTGGCAGGGAGGGTGTCCTTCATGAAGTTGGGCATGAGCCACATGTACCTGCAATTGTGGTTAGATGAGTATGCTACAATTAATACCCATAAGGTTTTGTACCAATATACAAAACTGATGTTTGGGGGTATCATTAGCCTGTACAATTTTTAATGGACAATGGAAGACATTTTACAAGCTCTACCCCAGTTGCCATTTATCTAGATGACTAACTCACATCAGGGATGATCAATAAGGAGCACTCAAAGAACCTGGACATAGTCCTTACATGTTTTTCCCAGGTGGGTATACACCTTAGAGGGGAAAATTGTGTACTCCAGACAGGAGCACCCAATATTCGATATGCATCCCAGGACTTTGGCTAATGTATCTAATTAGAGAAGGAAGGTTTGGCAGTCATATTTGGAGTCAGGACATTCCACCTTTATGAGTATAAATTGGTAATAATAATTGATCACAATTACCCCCCCCCCCCAACTAGGTCTACTTAAAGAGGACAAGGCAGTGGCAGCCATAGTTTCAGGCCAGTGGGCTCTCATACTAAGTGCATATAAATACAGGTTGGGAGGCCAAGTAGCAAATTCTCAGCATCTCGTTTCTATCCAGTAGTTGGGAGATTAGGAGCTTGCAGAAGAATGAGATAAGTCTAGCTAGTGATGAGGTGATCATGAGTGATAAATCTGGTTAATAGGCCTTGCACCGCTCACTGACGAGAACCTTATCTTGAAGTTCGGGACTTATTTAGCAAATGCAATTTGTCAGTAACAATATTGAGAAAGGCCTCGCTCCCATCTCCCGCAATACTCCCAACACTTCCCACTGTAGCCCTCACTGTTCTGGGCTTGGAAAGACTCTGCCTGCAGTTGTCAGTTGAACATCATACTATTTGATTAAAAAACTCTGCCGTAAGCATATGAATAAAAATATCAGCAACAGAATGTATGCATCATTTTTAATAGAATTCAATTCTGTCTTTATGGACATTTACTGCTATTTTACATCCACTTTTATTTTTATTGTATTTTATTAGAATTCCCTGAGAATGTATTATTTGTGAATGGTCATTGGTTGGCAAATGTTTCTGCATGGAAATCCTGAAGGGGATTTACCCACCTCCTTCCTTAATTTGGGCAAGGAGACCAGTGGAACACATGACTTGGTTTCATTTCTATTCATTCATGTGGGCATCACTGCTGGACTAGCTTTGATTGCCCATCTGTATTTGCCCTGGAGAAGATGCTGAGCTATCTTCCTGAACTGCTGAAGATCTTCATGTGCAGGAATAGCTACTGTGCTGCTAGGAAGAGAGTTCCAGAATTCGGACCCAGCAACAGTGACAAAATGGTGAGAGAGTTCCAAGTCAGGATGCTGACCTTGACCTTCTTAATGGTATAGGGCATGGGTTTGGAAGGGGCTGTTTCAGAAGCCTTAATGTATTGTTGCAATGTAATGAGGCCACCTTAGGAGTGAATGTCGAGGTGTTGCTAATCATGCATTTTTGGAGCCGCGCCCATCAAGGCAAGACAAGAATGTCCCATCACACTCCTGACCTGTGCCTTCTAAATGGTAATGTAATAAGAAGATGCTCTTGACTAAACAAGAAATAGTCTAAGTATGATAACATCTAGATACAAGTGTCAATAAATTGATAGATATTGTTACAGAGACTATGAGGAGTGGATAGTAGGTCTTACTCCTTCCAGACCTCAAGCGGTGTTCCTCCTGAGTGTATATAACATTGTCATTGGAGATGGTGCTTCAGGCTATCTTCAGCATTAACTCTTTCACACCCTTACACCACAGTGAGCAGCCTTGGTGAGCCAAATTGGTTAGTTACTTGCTGCAAAATGGCTGGACTGTGATCTATAAATGACATCTACAGTGTGGGATGTGGGAAAAATAATGTTACTTCTGCAATTCCATTTTACAAAGTAAATGAACTCACACCAGTGTGTAATTGTTTTAGCCAAGAGCTGAGTCAACAAGAATGGAAACGATGTGGAGGAAATATATAATTGTTTTTGTATTAGCTAAAGTTGTAAGTCAGAATGAAACGTGACAGCAAAACAATGGTAGATATTACGGGCAAATAGATAAGATGCTGTGAGGGGATGAAGTTAAGCTAGATACGCCTGTACAAATAGTAGGTATAAACATCATAAACACAGGAACAAACCCCAATTAAAAGGGTCATAGGGATCAGAACGGCCTCGGGAAAGGCCCAGATGGAGGGGGTAGATAATGATGAAGAAAGAATATGTCTAACAATGACCTACAGCGGGATGAGGTCAAACAGCCTTGTGAGGCCAGAAATAAACATTTGTCACAGACAAGGCCGGATAAGGCAAGAGATAGACAGGAGTAATGGGGCCAGTCTAAGGGAAGTGGAGGATGTAAACAGGGGAGGAGCAATGTAAAACAAAAGAAACCAAATTATATAAATATTGTGTATGAATTGAATTTGGTGTGTGTATGTCCCCTACCTTATAGGCACTGGACATCACACCCTCTTGCAAGTGTAAAATAAAGGACACTGATGATTCAGATTTTGTCTTGGACTGCAATTATTGAAGTGTGTGAGCTTAGTTTCTCACATATAGTATTTATTTTCTGGTCTAGTTAAGGTCCTGGGGTCAATGGCAACCTTTTGGAGGCAGGTGGCGTTCTGAGGAGCACCCAAAATGGGCTTTTCATCAGCCAATAAGGTGGCTTGCTACCAATCTGCAAGTTCTGCTTGAATCAACACTATTGAGCACCATTGAATAGAATGGTAGTGTAACTATGTGAAACTTGATGAGGGGTCTTGGGGGTCATACCTTTTTTGCAAAAGATTTTAGAAATAAATATTTAACATGTTTTACAATGTTGACTGCAGATATCTAGTATTTCAGGAAAAATGTTTGTTGCATACTGAAATGCATATGTATTAATAGTATTTTTGAATCTAAATTTCAAAATAGAGGAAGATAGGTCTTGGTTACTTGTTCAGAAGTCACACAATACCAGGTTAAAGTCCAACAGGTTTATTTGAAATCACCAGCTTTCAGAGTACTTCTCACTTCACCTGATGCAGGAGCAGCGCTCTAAAAGCTTATGATTTCAAGTAAACCTGTCAGACTATAACCTGGTGTCATGTGACTTCTGACCCCAGTCCAACCCTGGTACCTCCACCTCTTGGTTACTTGTGTTAAGCGGTTCCACTAAAAGGAAAGGTCAGAGTGTCTTTCAGGATAGTGACAAAATGGAGCATTTGTCACAGAGCAGGCAAATGCAAACCCCTGCAGTGTTAATAGAAATATATTTATACTATTTACATTATGTATAATATGTGGGTGAAATGTTTAAGCTCGTTAACTTTGTCTTCAGCTCAGAAGAAACTAAGATTAAGTAAGTTTTATTTATAATTCAGTCCAGAACAAAAAAGAAGGAAGTTTTGTTTTGTTTCTCTCCTGGAAGAGTTCAGGACATGTCCAGCATAATACTTAGCTCAGTACAAGGGTTTAGCTTGCAAAATTTCTAAACCAGGTGAGTCTGTTACATATCTGAAGGTTATCAAATGTGAGGAAGTTTAGGCTCTCAGATTTGTGAAAAGTTCATGTCAGCACACTTGGAAAGATCTCATTCATTCATCTCCTCAGACAATAGCAAAAAAACTGCATGGAATCAGCTAAGCAGAAACTTAAGACTGATGGATGTGTGATTTATTTGGACTTGAGTCATTTTCCATTGTATTGGGAAACAGATTGACACTTTGTTATGTGTGCATTTTATGATCATTCTAACTGTCATCCGTATTTAGATAACTTGATACTTCTTATCCTTTCTTTGTGTAATAAGCTTTTGTTTCATTGTTAAACAAAATCTGCATCCTTGTGTGAATGACTCTGTAGCCAACTACCATATTGAATAACTCACTGAAAAACCTTTATTATCTATCAAGATAGTTTCATTCTGGGATCTGACTTGTCCAATAGTACCATCAGTTGGGGCCTGACAGATCCATTAGTCCAATCATCAAGACAGCAGCAAGTATAGCTTGTTTTTATAGAACACCCTTGAAGTAATAAAACATTTCAAGACACTTCAAGCTTTATTGGTCAAAATTAAGGGAAAATTGGAACTGGCTTCAAGGTGGTCTTTAAAGTAATGGAGGAAATGTAAAGATGCAGAGAAGTGAAGAGAGGGAAATCCAGATCTTTAGGGCTCAGACAGATGAATAATAAAGTAAAGAAAGTTAGAGTTGCACAAAAGACTAGGAACAAGGTAAACTATAAGAAAGATCTGAGCAAGCTGATTATTCAAATAAAATAATAATCAAATTTTAAAAATGATCTTTGACATTATTCC
The DNA here is from genome assembly GCF_004010195.1 of Chiloscyllium plagiosum. NCBI lineage: Eukaryota > Metazoa > Chordata > Chondrichthyes > Orectolobiformes > Hemiscylliidae > Chiloscyllium > Chiloscyllium plagiosum. The sequence continues at coordinate 11,101,328 of NC_057732.1, forward strand.
TTGAGTATAGAATACGTCTTGTTCTAATCATGTCCAGTAGGTAGAGGAAAGTTTATGAACACAATCTTAAATGATTAATTATCAATGGGATTGCAAATTTAGAGAAATATAGAGACATCTTTAGCTAATGTGTAACTTGATAATCAAATATTAATTGTGTGTTTGTCTGATTTATATAAAAATTATGAGGCTTTGTGATAGTAACAACTCAATCCTCTTAGATTCTACTTTTACAGTTCCAAATCATTCCACTGTTTAATGCACTTTCCATTTCTGTCTGGGTGCCGACTGACACTGTCCTGTCTCTGTGTGCAGAAGGAGCTCCTGGTGTGAGGTCAAGGTTCCCTGTTCCCCCATTCACCTTGACATTGATACTGGGATTCAATGGCTCGGGTGACTAAATGTAAATCCCTTCACACACCCAGCCTTCGCCTGTCCTAGAAGCAGCCAAACACTGGCTTGCCTCACGCAGAAGGTCTACCATACAATTGCTGCAGTCCTGCAGCTGTTGCACTGTGCCTGGTGTTGAAGAACCTTCCATTAGGCACCCCTGCATTTCAGGTAAAGAAAAGCTCACTCTGAGTGTTAGAAGCCAGATAGCCAGCAAGCCAGTCAAAAGAAAACAGGATCTCATCATTTCAATCATCTTGAAAAGGCACAACTCACAAAATCGACCCCTTGACTATCAATATCATAGTACCTGCTCTTCATGAACAACACAGAGTTTAACTTTTTTTTCTCGGACTCACTTTTGATTTCAGTGTTTTTTATTCACATTTAGTAACAAAAATGGCACTCTTTTGAGAACTCACGAAAGCCTGGATTGGTTGATTCCTTTTAAAACTTAAATTCATTCGATGTGGGAGAAAGATATCCACAAGCAAGGTACACTTTGTAAGTTAACCTTATTGCAACTAACTGAGAGGGTGGGTGAATAAACAAGGGGAGTTGGCTCATCCCTTTTCACCCAGAAGCTTGACAATTTGGGGTATCCTTCCTGGAACTGTAATAAACTGAGGAACCTCTCCCATGGTCTGGGAAAGCTACATTGATAACTTATTAAGTTATGTATCACTGATGTTCCACTGAACCTTGTTATATAAACATTTGCAACAGGAATTCCAATATTAAAATGTCCATACTTACCTGTTTAACTATTGCTTCTCTTACTTGTTAGCGGTTTGAAGGGAATTCTCAATGTTACATTTGTAATAGTTGCCACTAGGTGGTGTCAAATTATATTCTCCTCATGAATCATTCAAAAAACTTTGTTAAAAGCAGCAATTATTCTCAGTAACTGAAATTTCTAAGTGTCCAAGTTATTGATTAAGACATATTAAATGTATAGGTATTACACAATAATGTGGTTCCTTTAAAAAAAGCTTTTGTGTGTTTTAATGAGTTAATTAAGTTTTTAATTCACACATATTGTCAAATACGATGAGTGATAAACAAAGGCTCACCAGATGGTGAAAGAAAATTCGTATCTCAGTCCTAAAAGGTTTACCCTTTATCCTTAAATTATTACCCCAGATTCTGGACTCTGCCACCATCAGAATATCCATCCTGCATCTAACCTGCCTCATTCTGTTAAAATCTTTTAGGTTTCTATGCGATCTCCTTCATTCTTCTAAAGTCCAGTGAATATAATCCTAATCACCTCTATCTCTCCTCATACATCAGTCCTGTCTCCCAGGAATCTATTTGGTAAACCTTTGCACTCCCTCTACAGCAAGAACATCCTCTCTCAGATAAGGGGACCAAAACTGCATGCAATATTTCATGCTTGGCCTCATCAATGCCCTGCGTAATTTCAGCGAGACATCCTACACTCGAATCCTCTCACAATGAAAGCCAACACACAGTTAGCCTTCTTGACTGCCTGCTGCACCTGCACACTTAACCTTCAGTGACTAGTGCACAAGGACACCAAAGTCTCATTGAATGTTCCCTTCTCTCAATTTACAACCACTCAAGTAATAATATGCCTTTATTTCTTTCGTTATTAAAGTCGATAACCTCACATTTATCCACGATACTGCATTTGCCATGTATTTACCCACTCCCTCAGCCTGTCCAAATCACACTATAACATCTCTGCATCCTCCTCACAGCTCACCCTTCCAGCAGCTTTCTGTCATCTATAAATTTTGAGATGTTGCATTTAGTTTCCTCATCAAAATCATTAACATACATTGTGAATAGTTAGGGTCTTGATTGAAACATACAGATTACTGAACGGCGTCAAAAGAGTGGAAGAGTGAAGATGTTTCCATTGGCAGGAGAGATGAGGACCCAAGCACAGCCTTTGAGTAAAGGGAACACCCTTTAGAACGGAGTGAAAGAGAAACTCCTTTAGCCAGAGAATGGTGAATTAGTGGAATTCATTGCAGCACAGGCCAATGGAGGCCAGGTCATGGAGTATATTTAACACAGAGAAAGAGAAGTTCTTGATTGCCATGGAGATCAAAAGTTACATCGGGAAAGCGGTAAAATGGGGTTGGTTGAATGGTGGAGCAGACCCAATGGGCCAAATGGCCTAATTTCTGCTCCTATGGTCTTATAGTCCATGCCGACCATGTTCCCAAACTAACCTAGCCCCACTGTGCCTGCATTTGGCCAATATCCCTCCAAATCTTTCCTATTCATGTACTTATTCAATAACAGTATGTTGTTGATAAAAGGTATAGTTTCAACTTACAGAACCATTGGACAGAACAGCTTGCATACTTATGTCTGATATTCTTGCTCTAGGCTGTTAAATTTCAAGACTTCTACTAATCTGAAAGTCTGCTTCTTAGTTCATGACCATACTAAGAACTCTCTGATTTGTGGACACTATATTCTAATATATTTTAACCAGGTGTGAAATCCTCTGAGAGTTTTTGAAACACAAATGCAAGATCTTGCTTTAGAACAAGAAGAGAACTCATGAGTTTGTTTGTTGTCCTCTCTCCTGGCATTCTGCAGCTTCGATTAAGATCATCCTTCTTTAGTGCCCTATCAGCAACAAGGACTCTGACTTTTCAGCATCAAAGGGAATGCGTTTCCCCCAATGTTGCTGCTGTGAATTGTGAGCAACCTTTCTGCTAACACCATGGTCTCCGCACTACAGGGTCACTTGCAGCCCTCCAAAAGCTGTGCTTTCAATTTTTCAAACCCTAGCCAAATGTACTCAAGACCAATTTCTCATGCCAACTTCTTGAGCAATATTAGCTTATATTACAACAGACAGCATTGAGGGTATGCAAGTGCCAAACCACAAGTGTCGCATTCAAAATGTTTAATGTTTCAAAACTGAAGCCTGCACATCACAGAATAGAAAGAGCTACCCTGAAACAATTTTACCCAAGTCTTTCCTTCCTCACCAGTTTCCTCCTCATCAATATGTGCTTGGATCATTCATTGCAACACTTGTAGTCAAAAGAAACCTGCTAACACAGCTTGTCACAGGTCAACTTTGAAAGTTATTTTGGAATCAGTTGGTGATTTCATGTGTGAGAAAAGTAACTCCAAAATGGTTAGAAGTGTAGCCATCAATTTACAAGGGAATGGAGGAAGGGACAGGCTTAACATAATTATTCCCTCTATGAATGGCCAGTCTTGCTGTCAGTCATGAAATAAAAACTGAAAGTTGTTGGCTGATGGGAGCAATGACCAACCACCTTAATCTCTTTACCTGACTGACAGGTCTGAAAGACCAGCCAAAACCCAATCCAAGGTTCTCCCTTCTGCAAAGACATTAATATAAACATTGTGGAGTCACTCCTAAAACAGAAAACACTCTCGACTGTGGTTTTGGAAAAGCACAGCGGGTCAGACAGCATCCGAGGAGCAGGAGAATTGACATTTCAGGTGACAGCCCTTCATCAGGAACCTGCTCCTCGGATGCTGCCTGACCTGCTGTGCTTTTCCAGCACCACAATCTCGACTCTGATTTCCAGCATCTGCAGTCCTCACTTTCTCCTGAAAATACTTTCAGGCATGTATGTTTAACAATTTTGTTCCAGGTTTTGTATTTACTGTCTGTTATTATTTATGAGGAATTTAAATAATCAGAAAAATATGACCCGGTATAGTACCTTTTACCTGGAAAAGTAAGGACTGGGCATCGTTGTGACAGAGTTCCTCATTATGAAGGGGGTTCAATATTATAGTCTTATGCAGTGTCCAAAACTAGAAGCCACAAATAAAGGATAGCTATGAACAAATCCACTAAGTACTTTGAAACTAATATTTAAGATATGGGGATTCAGTGCATATTGAAAGCTAGTTGTGAGCAGAATTTAGTGAAAGCAGTGACGGAATTCTTCAAAGAGTGTGGCCTGCATAGGAACCGTCACTGCATAGTTAAATGGTACATAAATGTGTATCTAATTTCTTGGATTAATTTTTGATCTGTACCCTTGTTTTTAGTATTTACATATAATATGACAAGAAACTAAATGTAAGTCAAAATGAATGTCAAATTCTTTGTGCATCAGCCAAACAAATGTTATTGCTTGCACTTTTCTCAAATTTTATTAGAATTGCTTCTCTCCACTGCAAGAAGATAATGATCTTTAACCGGTTTGCATGGAGGAGCTTTGCAAGTGACAGAAATTAAAGGATTCATCAGCTCTGGAAGGCGCTCAATGAAAAAGCAATAATGCAAGAAGAGAAATGGGTGTTGCAGTATGCACAACCGTCCACTAGAGGTGTATGTGACCTGTACAAAGAACCTGGTTGGACTCATTCAAAGTTATGCCTCAAGTTCTCTTAAATCAGCGTCTATCATCTTTCTTTGCACATCACTGTTTGTACGTCTTCACTTTAATTATAAACGCCTACATTCTTGCAAATGGTAAAGCCAAAAACCTTAAGATAATTTCAGTGCCTTGGATTTTCTTTGTATGTGTTAATATAAATGTAAATGATGGGGAGCAAGGGTTTACTCAGAATAAGCTGAGTGACACTGAAAGTGGATAACCCATGAGTCCAAAGGACAAATAGCTTATTTGCTTCCTCGCATCACATTTTTCTCTTTTTCAACTTTTTTTTTGTACAATGCCTTTTGCAAATCATTCATTGGATTTATATTCATGTGCTTTAGGAACAAAGGACTGAATCATTCTGGAACAGGCGGAAAGGCACTTTAACTGGAAGCTACTTGAAAAATCACACATAGTTGCCACACATCCGCAGTGATATTTACCACACTTGTTGCATAGCAATTTGTCATCAAATTGAAACATGCTGCCAATGAGGGAAAGAGTTTAAAATTATTTAGTCCTTTTCACTTCCCCTGGAAATGTCAAATGTTCTGCACCCGATGCAATACGTTTTGAGATGCAGTTGCGGTTGTAAAGTTAGAAATGCAACAGCCAATTTGTACACAGCAGGATCCCACACAAACAGTGTCATGATAAATGATCGGCCAATCTTTTGTTTTATAGTACTGAATCAAGGATAAATTTTAGGTTACACTCTTTTAATTTCCATTGAATAATGGCTTGGGAAATTCAACGTGAGCCCAAAATAGATGGCGTGTCAATGGCATTTGGTCTTCACTTACTGTGAAGGTCTGTGCAGCCTGATGCCAGGTCCAAGCCTGGCTTCAGAACTCATTTAAATGCTGCTGATAAGTAGCCAATCTGGGAGGGGACAACAACATAGAGTCATTTAGTCATAGCGATGTACAGCACAGAAGCAGACCCTTCGGTTCAACTCGTCCATGCTGACCAGATATCCTAAATTAATCTAGTCCCATTTGCCAGCTCTTGCCCATGTGTGAGTCAAAAAGTATGGCATTGGAAAAGCCCTTCATCATTCCTGAAAATATTTAGCCCTTTTCACTGCCTCTGGAAATGTCATCATTCCTGATGAAGGGCTTATGCCCGAAATGTCAATTCTTCCTGCTTCTCAGATGCTGCCTGACCTGCTGTGTTTTTCCAGCATCACACTCTTGACTCTGATCTCCGGCATCTGCAGTCTTCACTTTCTCTTTTGGCCCATATCCCTCTAAATCTTTCCTATTCATATACCCATCCAGATGACTTTTAACATTGCAATTTTACCAGCCTCCACCACTTCCTCTGGTAGCTTATTCCATACACGCACCGTCCTCTGCATGAAAGCGTTGCCCCTTAGGTTCCTTTTAAATCTGTCCCCTCTCACATAAAACCTATGCCCTCCAGTTTTGGACTCTTCAACCCAGGGAAAAGACCTTGTCTATTTACCCTATCCATGCCCCTCCTAATTTTATAAACCTCTTTCGGTCACCCCTCAGCCTCTGACATGCCAGGGATTAAAGCCCCAGCCTATTCAGCCTCTCCCTGTAGCTCAAATCCTCCAAACCTGGCAACATCCTTATAATTGTTTTCTGAACCCTTTCAAGTTTCACAACATAATTCCTATAGCAGGGAGACCAGAATTGCACACAATATTCCAAAAGTGGCCTAACCAATGTCTTGTACAGCTGCAACATGGCCTCCCAATTCCTGTACTCAATGCACTGACCAAGAAAGGCAAGCATACCAAATGCCTTCTCCAGTACCTTATCTTCCTGTTTCTCCACTTTCAAGGAGCTATGAACCTGCAGTCCAAGGTCAATTTGTTCAGCAACACTCCCCAGAACGGTACCATTAAGTGTAAAGGTCCTACCTTGATTTGCCTTTCCAAAATGCAGCACCTCACATTTATATAAATTAAACTCCATCTGCCACTCCTCAGCCCATTGGCCCATCTGATCAAGATCCCACTGTAGTCTGAGGTAACCTTCTTCACTGTCCACTACACCTCCAATTTTGGTGTCATCTGCAAACTTACTAACTATACCTCATGTTCACATCCAAATCATATATATAAATGACAAAAAGTAGTGGACCCAGCAATGATCCCTGTGCCACTCCACTAGTCATAGGCCTCCAGTCTGAAAAACAACTGTCCACCACCACCCTCAGTCTTCTATTTTCTGTAGCCAAATGGCTAATTCTCCGTCTATTCCATGTGATCTAACCTTTATAACCAGTCTACCCTGAAGAACCTTGTCAAATGCCTTACTGAAGTCCAGATAAATCATATCTACTGCTCTGCCCTCATCAATCCTCTTTGTTACTTCTTCAAGAAAGTCAATGAAGATTGTGAGCTGTGATTTTCCACGCACAAAACCATCAGCTGGCTCCTACATTCAGTTTAATCAGTCCTTTGGACTCCAGTTTTGCAGGAATTCATAGAGAATCACAGAATCCCTAAAGTGCAGAAGCAAACCATTCAGCCCATCTAGTCCACACCAACTATCTGAAGAGCATCCCACCCAGACCCAAACCTCTCCCCTTTCCCAGTAACCCTGCATTTGTCATGACCAATTCACCTAACCTCTGCACACGTTTGGACAGTGGAAGGAAACTGGAGTACCCAGAGGAAAGTTGAAAAATGTGGTGCTGGAAAAACACAGCAGGCCAGGCAGCATCCGAGGAGCAGGAGAATTGACATTTCGGGCTTTCAGAAGGGCTTATGCCCGAAACGTCGATTCTCCTGCTCCTCGGATGCTGCCTGCTGTGTTTTTCCAGCACCACATTTTTCAACTCTGGTCTCCAGCATCTGCAGTCCTCACTTTTTTCACCCAGAGGAAACCCATGCAGTCACAGGGAGAACACGCAAACTCCATACAGACAGTCATCCCAAAGGTGGAATCGAATCCGGATATCTGGTGCTGTGAGGCAGCAGTGATAACCACTGAAGTGGGTATATCTACAAGATCCCAGAGGTATCTCAAAAATGAGAGCAGTGGGATTGCATTTTTTAATGAGCTCTTTTAAGTTGGAACTGTCTTCATTGCACCCCTTAAGTCCTGCTGGATAAGCTTTCATTGTGTGGTTCAAGGAGATAATGCAAGTGCAACACAATCTCTGCTCATTGGTGTCTACATGGTGGCACTTGAAATCCTGTAATGAATGTTACAGCATAATACGAGATATGAGGAGGTGATAGCCAATTTATATTATCACTGGACTGTTAACCCAGAGACCCAGCTAATGTTCTGGGACCTGGGTTCAAATCCCACCATGGTAGATGGTGGAATTTGAATTCAATGGAAAATCTGGAGTTAAGAATTTAATGATGACCAAAAATCCATTGTCAGGTAAACCCATCTGGCTCACTAATGTCCTTTAGGGAAGGAAACTGCTGTCCTTACCTGGTCTGGCCTACATGTGACTTCTGACCCACAGCAATGGGTTGACCCTTAACTGCCCTCTGGGCAATTAAGGATGGGCAATAAATGCTGGCTTGGCCTCATCCCTGATGAAGGGCTTATGCCCGAAACATTGATTCTCCTGCTCCTCGGATGCTGCCTGACCGGCTGTGGTTTTCTAGCACCACACGCTCGACTCTGATCTCCAGCATCTGCAGTCCTCACTTTCTCCTGGCCAGTAACACACTCATCCCATGAATGAATAATAAACAAAAATTGTGACATTCCCTAGGGCAGGTAGGACTTGAACTCCAAACTTCTGGCCCAGAAGTAGAAACACTACCATTACATCACAAGGGCCTAATTATTAGGACCCTTGCAGCTTGTAGACTGTTTTAAACTGGCCCACTGGACAACCTAAAGCTATTCAATTCATTAAGGCATCTGCTGCATTCCTGTACAGTGCGTATGGGAGATGGAAAGAGAAGGATATGTCAATGGTGGGAAACAAAATGAGTCTTGACAAAGGTCATGTGGAGCTTAAATACTGCTACAGACCTGTTGAGCTGAAGATTCTTTTCCTGTGCTGCATATATTTAATTCCATGTTATTTCATTGGTTTAATTTCAATTTAATGCCAGTAAAATCAGCATTCACAAGTTAGTCTGGGATCATTTGTTTCCACCTGAGAAGGCAGATAGGGTCTCAGGTTAACTCAGGTTTCTCCCGAATGACAGTGCATCTACTACCTGGAAATGTCAGTTCAAAGCATGTGCTCAGCTCAACAGAGAGGAGCTTGAGCCTACAAGCTACTGATTCAGGCAAGTGTGCAGCTGAAGAAATTAACAATTCTTTTATTAATCCTCCATGGGGAGGCAGTAGCCTAGCAGTATTATCGTTGGACTGTTAATCCAGAGATGCAGGGAATGATCTGAGGACCAGGGTTCGAATCTAGCAGATGGTGGAATTTGAATTTAATAAAAATCTGGAATTAACATTCTACTGATGAATTGAATGTCAGGAAAAAAACCCATCTGGTTCACCAATGTCCTTTAAGGAAGGAAACTGTCATTACCTGGTCTGGCTGACATGTGACTCCAGACCCACAGCGGTGTGGTTGACTCTTAAGACAATTAGGGGTTGGCAATAAACGCTAGTGGTGTCATCACCCTGTGAATGAATAACTAAAAGCCACTTTAGCAAATAATGGCTTTATGCAGTTTTTAACCAACAAGGTTATTTCTTTCTATTGGCTACTGTGCACTAAATCAACATAGAACAAAGTGTTCTGATAAAATAGCCGTAAGGGAAGATGAAGATAGAAATTGCTGGAAAAGCACAGCAGGTCTGGCAGCATCTGCAGAGAGAACGCAGAGTTATCGTTTTGAGTCCGGTGACTCCTCTTCTGAGTTCTCTCCATGGACACTGCTGAGCTTTTCCAATAGTTTCTGTTTTGGTTTCTGATTTCCAGCATTCGCAGTTCTTGTCAGGAGAGATGGTTTCCTGAGCGCAGGCTGATTTAATCTGGGAGGAGTTCCAACAAAAAAATGACAGCACTAACAATCTTTGAGTCCGCTACGAATTACCCCCAAGCATGATAGCAGAAGGGAGAAAAGAGAAGATCAGCGAGGGAAGCAAGGTGATAGGGCTTCAGAAAGTGATTCAGAGACAGAGACAATCAGAATATTTCACAAAACAGATATGGGGCAAGAGGAAGACTGGGTAGACCAGAATAAGCTGTCCACTGTGGGGCAAGAACTCCTCCAGTTATTAGACAGTGACAATATCAGTGTTGCTGTTGTGCAAGAAAGTGCAGGACTATATTCCATTCTGGCAACTGCCAATAGATTCATTTCACATTTCCAAACAGATCTGCTGTGCCATTGCTGAGTAGGAGTGAGAGGTCATATTCTTTTTAGAGCAGGATACCTTAACCTGAAATCAATACCCTTCTCTATTTGAAAAACAAGCATTGGGAAACCGTTTGTAAGAAATCTGCCCACAGTGAATCAACTATTTTCTTTTAGATTGGTTCCTTTAAACTCAGTATAAAATAATGTTTTCTTTACACATGTAACTTACTGCGAACAAGCCTTGAACACAGTAACATAAATTGCTCCATTTTACCATTACAAATAACATTTGAAAACATAGCTATACCCCGAGGTGGTTAACTGGAACAGAGCAGTATAAACACATATCACCAGAAACAAACAATCCTTTGTGTACAATCATTTATGTAATTTAGCTTGAAGATGATCAATGTTTCCTGGTTTTCTCAGGAAGAAAGAAAGAAAATTTCGAATTACCTTAAAAGCTTCCAAGTTTTTCCACTGAACTGCAAGATGGTGGCAATTGGAAAACCTATAAATAATAAGACCAGAACAATGGGACATATAATCCTAAAACAATTCTCAGTAAATCCAACAGGCAACTCAGAGGACACCTTGTAAAACCACAGAGTATGGAATGGTGGACTCACTACCACATGGAGTACTTGGGTTTAAGAGCACAGATATATTTAAGGGGAAGTTAGATGAGTTCATGAGAGAGAAAGGGATAGAGATATACACGACTGGGATGGATGAAGAGGGATGAAGGAAGCTTATGCAGGATAGGCTGAATAACTTTTATGTCATTAAAACACAGTCTGTGAATATAGAATGAATCATGGCATCGCCACAGAGTAGAAAGAGGCCATTCAGCCCATTGAGTCTGCACCAATCCTCCGAATAACATCCCATCCAAACCCAAACACCCCCCCAACTTATCCCCATAACCCACATTCCTCATGGCCAATCAATCTAACCTGCACATCCCTGGATGCCAATGGCAATTTAGCATGGCCAACCCACCTGACCTGCACATCTTTGGACTGTAACAGTGGTAGCTGGAGGAAACCCACTCAGACAGAAGGAGAACATGCAAACTCCACAAAGAGTCGTCCAAGGGTGGAATCGAACCCAGGTCCCCATCATTCTGAGGCAGCAGTGCTACCACTGACTCAAACTCAACAGTTTTCTGGGTGTCCAACTGGGAAGAGGATGATCTTACTCTCATTGCCTTGGCCAGCTAAACTCATGGTGAATCAGAAGAAAACCAGCTCCAGCTGGCTATGCCAACTTGAACTTCAGCTTGCAACACAAAAGTTGATTTATCTGAGTCAATGGCAGAATCTTGTTTGCTCTTGAGGCTACATGTAGAGCTGCCTGTCCTCAGGGATGAGCAGGTTTATTTTCACAAGATTGCATTTCTCTCATCACAAAAGTAATCGGGACTGTAAATTGCAATGAAGAAATAAGAACCTTACAAATGGATAGAGATAGATTAGGAGAGTGGGCTGAAATGTGGCTGATGGCGTTTAATGTGGATAAACATACATTTGGGTTGAAAAAAAATGGGAAGGTGACCTTTTATCTTAATGGGGACAGTTCGGGTGTTCTGGTGCAGAGGGATCTCAGTGCCCTCATTTATGAGTCACAGAAAGCTAGCATGCAGGACAGCAGATAATAACGAAAGTGAATGGAATGTTGTCTTTTATAGCTAAAGGAATAGAATATAAAGGTAAGGGAGGTTTTGTTGCATCTATACTCGGTACTGGTGAGACCGCACCTGGAGTATTGTGCACAGTTTTGGTCTCCTTATTTGAGGAAAGGTGTAATTCCATTGGAGGCAATTCAGAGGAGGTTCATTCGATTGATCCCAGAGATGAGGGGTTTGTCGTATGAAGAGAGACTGAACAGTTTAGGCCGATACTCTCTGGAATTTAGAAGAATGAGGGGAGATCAAATTGTGGTTTTCAAGATGATAAAAGGTGTGGATAAAATAGATGTGGTGCAGATGCTTCCTCTTTTGGACGAGAAAGCAAACTTAAAACAGAGAAACTAATTCAGTGGAATTCACTACCCCTAGGTGCGGCGGATACTGGGACAGTGAGCAAATTTGAGGAGGAGTTAGCCAGGTTTTTAATTGGTAATGGGTTGAAGAGTTACAGGGAGAAGGCAGGAAAATGGGAGTGAGGAGCACATCAGCCATGGTCGAATGGTGAGGCAGAGTCGATGGGCCGAATGGATGAATTCTGCTCTTATTGTTTGTGAATTTATCTCATTAGATTTGCATGCATGAGTAAAACACCAACCCCTCTCACCAGGTCCTGACAGGCTTCAGTACCCGGGTGTCTTATTTGAAGGGTCTCTGGACTGCACTGAACTGAATATCTAAGAACCTCACGGAGGAAACCCTTGTAGCAAGATTCAACAAGGAAGAACCTACAGTCGACAGTAAAAACATATCAGACTTGATGAGGGACACGCTGTAGCAGGTGACTTAGCAATTCCCTGGAGAAGGAGAATTAGTTACTCCGAAAGCTGATATATTTGAGTACCAATAGGCTGTAAGAATTGGTGTTCAAACTGAGAGTGAATGGTTATTGGAGACTCCAGATAAAATTCCTGGTAGTCAAGAGGAAACTTTATAAAATGACAGGCTGGGAAAGCAAAAGGTGAGGTAAGTACTTACAGGTCAAATGGAGCGTTGCGGTCAGAACGGGCATGTGCCATGAGGCATAGCTACGACAAAGGAAATCAATTTAAACTGAGGTTGCAGACTCAGGGACATTGCAAAGCCAGAATTAAAGTGATAAAGGGGCAGATTAGAAGCCTAAGCAGCCTTGGTCTAGTGGAATAAAAATTAGAAGACTTTGTTAAGGCTGCAGAAAGGGAATGTGATCCTTTATTAAACTGCACTAAAGCTGGGAAGCAATATGTTCAACTGCGGGGAGCAGGAATCATCTGGGAATAAACAGTGAAAGAAACAGGTACCATTATGAGAGCCAGAGAAAGTTGGAATGATCCAGAAAAATACATGTTAAAGAAGCGGGATTCATCTCTTAAATGCATAAGTAGTGGGAGCCTTTTAGTAAAACTATGATTAAAGCAGGCATTGTTTATTAAAGCCGCAGGTGGTGGGATTCATTTGGTAAGGTTGTTAAAGAAATGAGAATCATTTGTTAAGGCTACAGACAGCAGGATTCATCCAGCAATGTTGCAAGAAAGATGGGAATCATAAACTTTAGCAGTGAGAAGGTGAAAATTCTCTATCCTAGCCACAAAATTGTGGGAAAATCACCAGCACGGTGGACTACAACACTGCTTAACTGTAAAATAAAAGCATTTTAGGTAAGGAAAGTAAATAATTCATTTAGGAAGGCATGGCTTCAGAAGCAATATTGCCCGGACGATTTAATTTCAGAGATTAGTCAAATACAACATGAATTTACATCATCAAGAAAACTTAATAGAGATCAGGATTGCTTCCAAGTTAGATACTGTATCTGAAGCTGGACAAGTAAATGCAATTACATATACAATTAAGCATATAGCTGTTAATATAACTCATGAAGGTGTAAAAAAAGCAACACATACTTCTATAATGTAATGTTCTAATGTTCTATACTTGTGAAGAAAGACTGAAGGCTTTTGAAATTTACTTTAATCACATAAGAAATAATTAATTGAAAGAGCAAAATTTAATACAGGAGAGTTATCCATAGAAAATATTCCATAGTTATCCATGAATGATCTCCACAGTTTGTGCAAAATTGCAACTTGGTGGTTTAAAATCAGAATTCATAAGTGACAGAATTGTTGGATTTTCTGATGATTTTTTTTCTCAGCTTTATTACATTCATAAGAAGATTTGACTCTAGAGTGGCATGGTTGGCACAGTGGTTAGCACTGCTACCTCACAGCGCCACAGACCCGGGTTCAACTCACACCTCAGGCAACTGTCTGTGTGGAGTTTGCACATTCTCCCAGAGTCTGCATGGGTTTCCTCCGAGTTCTCCGGTTTCCTCCCACAAATGTGCAGGTTAGGTGAATTGGCCATGCTAAATTGCCCGTAGTGTTAGGTGAAGAGGTAAATGTAGGGGAATGGGTCTGGGTGGGTTG
>NC_057732.1:11115456-11117805 GCF_004010195.1 Chiloscyllium plagiosum
CTGTTTCCACACTGTAAGTAATCTAATCTAATCAGAAAGCCATTGAGATGGTGAGCAAAGCAGAAATCGCAAAACAACACAGATCAATCCTAAGAGAATAATTTTAGAACAGGAAATTGGTAGAATCAATTCAATTTTTAAGATACAAAACTACAAATTACACACATGGAAGGTCAATAAATTGTGCAGTACAGGCACCCAACACCAAAAACCTTTGTCAGCATTGTGAAGCAGAGAAACCTCACAGGCACAGACAGTGTCCAGCTATTTAAAAAAAATCACCATTATCTGTCACACAATAGGTCACTTACAGAAAATCAGCAAATGGGGGAGCACAGTTTCAGAAATGCAACAAAATCTAATAGTTACTCAACAAAGAGGTTAATGTTGTGGAATACAGTTGAGAAAATACTGTCTACAGCTGACAACAGCACAATTATATGATCCAGGAGGCATATTATTTAAGATTAAAGTGTTCTTCAAAAAATCTTCAAACATTAAGTCGCAGAAAACTTATAGATGCTTCAGAATCAAAAGTTATCACTCTTGAATAGAAATGTGTATCTTTCCCTTAATTTTTTTCAAAGGGTCAAAGAGGTCAAACAGCAAAAACCAAAGAGCATCTTTGAACAAGAGTAACCTAAATTATTTATTCAGATGGGAAGGATCAATACTGAAAACAGCTTCACTTGTGAGAAAGAATATTTTCTCAACTGTATCCACATTGATTCCACATCTTTTAATGAAACAAGTTGAAAAGCAACTTGCAGACATGACCAAAAGAGGCATTATTTCCCGAATTACTAAAACACTGCGTTGTGTTTAGGAATGGATACTGTACCCAAACCTAATGGTCCATTAGAATATGTGCTGACCTCACAAGGCAGTAGTTGGAGAAATTCACGCTATGTCTGAAGTTGATGAGATTTAGCTAAATTAACCCAAATTACAGTCTTCACAAAATCAGATAAAAACTGTGCATTCAGGCAAATGCACTTGAACAAGCAATCAAGATTTCTCACCATTCCATTTGGGAAATATTGCTTGAACCGATTACCATTTGAAATCACTTCAACCTGACAGACTTTTCAGCAGAGGTCTTTGAGGAGTCGTATGCTACATGGATGACACATTGAAACACTGAGAAACAGTCCAGGAAGATTGTCAGTGAGTGCATACAATCCTCAAGCATTTACATGCAGAAGGGCTCACGTTTAATAACAAGGGTGAATTCTGTAAAGCATCTATTCACCTCTTGGGATACGCTGTCAATAGTGATGACATAATGGTGAATCTGCAGCAGATTTAACAGATTTATATGTAGGATAAATGATTAAGATATTTGCAGGTGACTTGTAATTTGGTAGGGTGGTAAATAGTGAGGGGAATAGTCATAATCTGCAGAAAGAATTCAATGGACTAGTCAGCTGGGCAGAGCAGTGACAAATGGAATTTAACCTGGAAAAGTATGAGTGGGAAGGGCAAACAAGACAAGGCATTATAATATGAATGGCAGAACCCTGGAAAAGATAGAAGATCTGATTAACTTTGCTGTACTTATTCACAGATCCTTGTAGGTAGCAAGGCAGGTAAATAAGGGGGTAAAGGAGGCTTATGGGATACTTGCCTTTATTAGCTAAAACATAGTCGAGCAAGAAGATGTGCTAAAATAGTATAAATTTCTGATTCATTGTTGATATCTCAGATTCCAATGACAATACCCTTGAATTAAATTGTCTGTGCTTTCCAAGTACATTCTTCCATACAAAGTTCTTCCTTAGTATCAATGGAGTGAGTATCCTCTCTCTTTACAAACTTCAGGCTGGTCAGTCCTATAGATTAAGGACTTATACTTATGCAATGTTCTGAAGATGTTTAATGTTTTTGAATGTTTGTCTATGCAGGTTTTTCAGGGATTTTGGCCCCTATGGTACAGTGTCATGAGACAGGAGCTAGATGTCACATCTGTCAGCACCTTTGTAGATGAGAGAATGTTACTGTGGGAGAAAAATCTGCTGCCCTGCCCGCGCACAGCATGACTACATACAAAACACAGAAGCGAAACGCAGAGATCAAGCCTGCCAACAGACACAGGATACACTTACAATGCCCCAGTCTTGGCCAAACAGGCTAACATAGAAACCAGACATGGCCAAGCTACTCCCAGACCAGAGAATAGGATTGGAGTGGTGCTGGAAAAACACGGCAGTTCAGGCAGCATCCGAGGAGCAGGAAAATCGACGTTTCGGGCAAAAGCCCTTCATCAGGAATACCGGCAAAGTGCCTGTAGGGTGGAGAGATAAATGAGAGGAGGGTGGGGGTGGGGGGAAAGTAGCATAGAGTACAATA
>NC_057732.1:11117923-11131507 GCF_004010195.1 Chiloscyllium plagiosum
CTCATTTATCTCTCCACCCTTCAGGCACTCTGCCGGTATTCCTGATGAAGGGCTTTTGCCCAAAACGTCGATTTTCCTGCTCCTCGGATGCTGCCTGAACTGCTGTGCTTTTCCAGCACCACTCTAATCCAGAATCTGGTTTCCAGCATCTGCAGTCATTGTTCAGACCAGAGAATGCACTTCCCAAATAGCCTTCACAGCAAGCTCCCAGCTCCAATTAGCACTGCCGTCCCAATACCCTAAGGGCAGGCTCATTTCCCATTGAAACGGATCCGCGTAAACAAAGAGGCAGACCAAGAGATCCCGGAAGACTTCGCTTGCAGAAGGAACACAATGGACAGACCTGGATGCCAGGAGAAGGAACATTTACACATATTCGCGTGGGTGGGAAATACAATGAAGAATCTCGAGAAGATATTCTTATCCACTAACGGAGATGGCTGGAATCTCCTGTGTCAATTACAAATGGACGCTTGATTAATTTCCATTCTGTTCATTCTTGTTTTAATCGCTTTATAATTTTCACCATTGTTCTGTAACCGCTTTACAGTTATCACCTTTGTCTTGTAACCCTATAAAATCGACCAGCACCAGAAGAGCATTCTGGCCATCTGTGCAGAGAATCAGTTCTGTGTCAGCCTGGTCAATTTCTCTTCTGCGATATGACTTTGTTTAATAAACCACTTGTCAATTTCACCGCGATCCTCATTTGTGGTCTCTGATTCATTGGGCTAAATTTCTCCGACAGTTAACGCGGTCAAAAGAAGAGTTACGGACTGACGTTAGAAATTTGCACAAGTGTGCAATGTGATTCTTTGGCCAATTCACGCTACTGGCACATTCATGAAATGAGTCCTTCCAGATTGGAAGCTAAAAATTAAGAGCACGTCAAATTCTTATGTTTACATAATTATTCTAAAAATACTTATGATGACTCCAAAAAACCTAAAGGATGAGACCCAAGTATCCAGCCCAACTGAAATACACCAATTTTGTGCGAGGTTTGTTTTTGCAGATGGAGCTGTCTACTCCTGCAGAATTTAATGTTTTATTTACAGTGATTACCACAAGCCCATCTTTTCATGTTGATGCACTTCCACAAGATGAGTCAAACATAACACTGCCAATAATTAATGAAAAGTCTGACTCAACCAAGTCATCCTACAATTTTATACGAGGGTTCTGAGTCACATTTGCAATAAGGCTAGAGGGACAGTAGAGGTTTGCTCTGCTTTAATACTGCCCCACAAATAATGGTATTGATTTAACACAGTGGTGATCATTTACTCAATTCTCAAAGGGTGATTCAATTAATTGAAGTAAGTCAGCCATTTTCCAATACTTCTCAATCCTCTTACACTGTGCTGTAAATCAAAATAAAACCAGTTTTTGATCATCATGTTAAAAAAATTCAGAATTTACAAATGAATGTTAAAATTGTGTAAGAATACAGATCAGAGTCTAGAAGGAGTCCATTCAGATCGTCATACCTGCATTGGTGCTTCTTCTCTCTCACAAATTCAATTTGTCCATAAAATTTATGCAAGTACATTATGTCAGCATTCTTAGGTACATAGGAAACAGGAAAGGGAATAAGCCACTTGGCCATTTAAGATGGTTCCACCATTTGTTATGATCATGGCTGATCATCCAATTCAATACTCAGTTCATGCCTTTCACCTCAAGTACTACATCCAAATCCATCCTGAAATCATGCATCGGTTTAGTCTCAACTGCTTCCTGCAGAAGTGAATACCATAGGCTCACCACTCTTTGGGTGAAGGCATTTCTCCTCATCTCAGTCCTACATGGCTTACCCCATATCCTTAGACTGTGACCCCTGGTTCGGGACTGACCCAACATCAGGAACAACCTTCTCGCATCTACCCTGTCTAGTTCTGTTAGAACTTTATAGGTTTCTGTGAGATCCCCTCCCTCATTCTCCTCAGCAAATTTAATCCTCACTAATTTAGCCTTTCCTCATATATCTGTCCTGCCAGGAATACGTCTGGTAAACCTTTGCTGCACTCCCTCTATAGCAAGAACATTCTTCCGCAGATAAGACTAAAACTGCACACAATATTCCACAGAGTGGTCTCACCAAGGCCCTGTATAACTGCAGCAAGACATTCCTGCTCCTGCACTCAAATCCTCTCACTATGAAGGTCAACATACCATTTGCCTTCTTCACTGTCTGCTGCTTACCTTCAGTAACTGGTGTATGAGGATATTCAGGTCTCGATGCACATTCCTTTCTAAATTTTTAGCCATTCACGTAACAATCTGCCCTCCTCCTTTTGCTGCCAAAGTAGACAACCTCACATTTGTCCACATGTTTCTGCATTTACCATGCACTTACTTACTCGCTTAACTTGTCCAAATCATATCGAAGTATAGAACATAGATCATAGAACAGTATAGCACAGTACAGGCCCTTTGGCCCACAATGTTGTGCCGACCATTTATCTTAATTTAAGTCAACCTAACCTACAGACCCCTCAATTTACTGCCGTCCATGTGCCTGTCCAGCAATTGCTTAAATGCCCGTTATGTCTCTGAATACCACCTCTGGCAATGCATTCCACGCACCCACCACTCTCTGCATAAAGAACCTAACTCTGACATCTCCCTTAAATTTTCCTCCAATCATCTTAAAATTATGCCCCCTTGAGACAGCCATTTCTGTCCTGGGGAAAAGTCTATGGTTACCTACTCTATCTATGCCTCTCTGTACACCTCTATCAAGAGTGAGCCCTAGCTCACTCAAGCTCTCTTCATAAGACATGCCCTCCAAACCAGGCAGCATCCTAGTAAATCTCCTCTGCACCTCTCTAAAGCATCTACATCCTTCCTATAATGAGGCAACCAGAACTGGACACAATATTCCAAGTGTGGTATGACAAGGTTTTATAGAGCAAAACCTCACGACTCTTAAACTCAATCTTCTTGTTAGTGAAAGCAAAAACACCATATGCCTTCTTAACAACCCTATCAACTTGGGTGGCAACTTTCAGGGAACTATGTATGTGGACCCCATGATCCCGCTGTTCCTCCACACTGCCAAGAATCCCATCTTTAGCCCTGTATTCAGCATTCAAATTCAACTTTCCAAAATGAATCACTTCGCATTTATCCAAGTTGAACTCCATCTGCCTATTCTCAGCCCAGTTCTGCATCCTGTCAATGTCTTGTTGTATCCTGTAACAGCCCTAACACTATCTACAACACCATCAACCTTTGTATCATTGGCAAACTTACTAACCAACTCTTCTACTTCTTCATCCATGTCATTATTAAAAACTACAAGGAACAGAGGCCCAAGGTCAGATCCCTGGGGACACCACTGGTCATCGACCTCCAGGCGGAAAACTTTAAATCCATTACCACTCACTATCTTCCTTCCACCAGCCAATTCTGTATCCAGACAGCTAAATTTCCCTGTATTCCATACTTCCTAACTTTCTGAATGAGCCTACCATGGGGAACCTTATCAAATGCCTTACTGAAATCCATTACACCACATCCACTGCTCGGCCTTCATCAACCTGTCTCATCACATCCTCAAAGAACTCAATAAGGTTGTGAGGCATGACCTGCCCCTCATAAAGCCATGCTGACTATCATTAATCAAATTATGTTTTTCCAAATAGTCAGAAATCCTCTCAGAATCCTTTCCAATACCTTCCTTACCATTGATATTAGACTGACTAGTTTGTAATTTCCAGGGATTTTGCCTCCCTCCAATCATCCAATTCTACTCCCATGGAGAGTGAGGATGCAAAGATCATTGCCAGAGGCAGAGCAATCTCATTCCTCACTTTCCGTAATAAACTTGGATATATCTGGTCTGGCCCTGGGGACTTATCTATCTTGATGCTTCTCAGAATTTCCAGCATATCCACTACCTTAATATCAATCTGTTCAAGTCTATTAACCTGGCCCACAGTGTTCTCACTATCAACAAGGTCCATCTCTCTAGTGAATACTGAAGCAAAACAAAAACTCATTTAGGGCCTCCCCTACCTCTTCAGACTCTAATTCCCTCCACTATCCCTGATTGGCCCTACCCTCTCTCTGATCTTTCTCTTATTCCTCACATAAGTGTAGAATATCTCTGCATTCTCCTTACCGTTCACCTAGCTTTGTGTCATTTGCAAACGTGGAGGTATTGCATTTAGTTCCTTCACAATATCGTTAATATATGTTGTGAATAGCTAGAGTCCCAACACAGATTCCCCATGAGTCACACATGGCATTCGGAAAAAGGCCTGTTTATCCCTACTCTTTGCTTCCTGTCTGCCAATAATATGCCTCAATTCTCTAGCTCCAATTCCATACATTTTTATCTTTTATGTGGCATTTTTTTAAAGCCTTCTGAAAGTCCAAGTAAATTAAATCCACTGGCTCACCTCATCAACTTGACTAGTTTCATCCTCAAAGAACTCCAGTAGATTTGTCAAGCATGATTTCCCCTTTGTAAGTCCATGCTGACTCTGTCTAGTCCTAAAATTGTTTTCCAAATGCTCAGAAATTATTTATTTTACAATGGTCTCCAGGATTTCCCTCACTCCCAATGTCAGGCCGACTATTCTATAATTCCCAGTTTCTCTCCAACTCCCTTCTTCAACACAAGGTTTACACTGGGTGTCTTCCAATCTGTAGGAACTGTTCCATGTGTATAGATTCTTGGAAGATGACCATCAATGCATCCATTATTTCTCAGACCACTTCCTTAAGTACTCTGTAGACAATCAGGGCATGGGCACTTATCCACCTTCAATCCCATCAATTTCCCAAACACTGTTTATCTATTATTCCTGGGTTCCAACAGTTCCTCCCTTTCATTAAACCCTAACAGTTGAGGTATATTATTCATGTCCTCCTTTGTGAGCACAGAACCAAAGCATAGTTAACCACAAATTATATAAACCCAACAACATCCAATTCAGTTTCTTCCAGTGCTACATGTAACTCATTACATTTGCAATTACCATTAATATTTTCAAGATTTATTTATGTCAAAGCAAAGAGTCCAAAGGATTTTTCTGGTTTCTCAGCATACTTTGGTTCACAAGCAGCTTGTCGCCATCTTGCCTTTGTGTTGACTGCCCCAGGCTTTAGTGCATCCCTCAGGTATTAAATCCTAAATCTGGGAATGTTCTCGTCTATAGCATTCGGTCAAGGACAACACTTTGTGTCAAAATAAACCTAGTTTTGGGCAGACTAAACACTGTCTTTCGTCAAGTTGATGGTACTCCAGTATCGTTTTGATGTTTGTCTCTTGGACAACCCATAGAGTACAAAGTCCTGCATCACAGAGTTTGATCATCATTAGCCTTGACAAAAACTACTGCATCTCTCAAAGACCTTCTTTGAAAATACAGAGCCCTGGATGGGAAATCATTTGAGACAGAACTTGTACAAGCTGTTCAAAGATCAGGCACCACCCTAGACAAGCTCTGTCCATACACTTAAGGTCAGCCTCAACTCAGTCCTTAACATTCTTGTTGCTGAAGAAGAAGTTCACTCAAGTATCCAAAGTCTAGGCTGACACTTCAATGCACTATTGAAGATATGTGCACTTTTGAAATGTTAAACTGAGGCCCTAACTTCCCTCTGAGGTGAATTTGTTGAGAATATTTATTTATTTTAAGAACTACGTGAAAAGTTGGAAGCCATGGAGCTGGTTGGATAGTTACTGGAAGAACAATATTTTTTAGCAAGTGGTTTCTTGGGAATGAAGTCAACAATTTAATTTCTGCTGTGGTCTATATGCTATTAACGGGAAGTCAAGTGAATTTGGATTAAAAAAAAACATAACGTTTTGAGGGTGATAAAGAGATGGGGTTTATAATCCTGACTCGCTGGAAAACCTGGCTTTGAAAAGGCTCTGGGGACCACTATGGAAATAATGCCCAGTAATTCAACAGGGGCTTCTGACTACTTTATAAAACCTGAAAATCTTAACTAAGGCCACTTTCTAAAACCTTGGCTTCTGCTTGCCTTCAATCTGAACTGAAACTGAAGATCTTATGCTGACCTATGACTGCCAACAATTTGATTTTATTGACAAGAAACCTGGTGGACAATGAGAGCTCATCAAATTCTATCACTATTTTAGACCTTTTGTCAACATAGTATTTCTGAAGAGACTGTTATCTTTTCAGCTGTGTAAATGTGTCTATATTTGAGATAAAGAGGTCATAGTTCTAATTCTGGATTACACATTAGATGTTAACTAGTCCTAAACAGGATTTATTTCTTAATAAAATTATAACAATGGTGTTACTGGTGGTGCAATAGGGCTTACTTAGAACATAGAACATAGAACAATACAGCACAGAACAGGCCCATCGGCCCATGATGCTGTGCCGAACATTTGTCCTAGCTTAAGCACCTATCCATGTACCTATCCAATTGCCGCTTAAAGGTCACCAATGATTCTGACTCGGCCACTCCCACAGGCAGCGCATTCCATGCCCCCATAACTCTCTGGGTAAAGAACCTACCCCTGACATGCCCCCTATACCTTCCACCCTTCACCTTAAATTTATGTCCCCTTGTAACACTCTGTTGTACCCGGGGAAAAAGTTTCTGACTGTCTACTCTATCTATGCCTCTGATCATCTTATAAACCTCTATCAAGTCACCCCTCATCCTACGCCGTTCCAACGAGAAAAGGCCCAGCACTCTCAACCTATCCTCGTACGACCTATTCTCCATTCCAGGCAAAATCCTGGTAAATCTTCTCNNNNTAGACCCCAAGGTCCCTCTGCTCCTCCACCTTACTAAGGTGGAACCCTACCGTTAACCCTGTATTCTGCATTCTTATTTGTTTTTCCAAAATGGACAACCTCACACTTGGCAGGGTTGAACTCCATCTGCCACTCCTCAGCCCAGCTCTGCATCATATCTAAGTCCCTATGCAGCTGACAACAGCCCTCCTCACTATCCACAACTCCATCAATCTTCGTATCGTCTGCAAATTTACTGACCCACCCTTCGACTCCCTCTTCCAAGTCATTAATAAAAATTACAAAAGCAGAGGACCCAGAACTGATCCCTGCGGAACTCCACTTGTAACTGGGCTCCAGGCTGAATATTTACCATCTACCACCATTCTCTGGTTTTGACCAGTTAGCCAGTTCTCTATCCAACTGGCCAAACTTCCCTCTATCCCATGCCTCCTGACCTTCCAGATAAGCCTACCATGGGGAACCTTATCAAATGCCTTACTAAAATCCATGTACACTACATCCACTGCTCCACCCTCATCCACATGCTTGGTCACCTCCTCAAAGAATTCAATAAGACTTGTAAGGCAAGACCTACCCCTCACAAATCCGTGTTGGCTGTCCCTAATCAAGCAGTGTCTTTCCAGATACTCATAAATCCTATTCCTCAGTACCCTTTCCATTACTTTGCCTACCAATGAAGTAATTTCCATTACTTTGCCTACCACTGGCCTGTAATTCCTGGGGTTATCCCTATTCCCTTTTTTGAACAGGGGCACAACATTCGCCACTGTCCAGTCCCCTAGCACCACCAGCACATTTTCCCTGTCAAAGTCGTAACACATTGCATTACCTCAACAATAAGCAGGCAAATTATCCTTGGTGTGCTGCCCAATATGTACACTACATTCATCATCATTAAAAGCAGATGATCTAGTTATTACTACAATGCCATTCTCTGGGATCTTGCTGTGTACAAATTGGCTGCAACTTTCCCTTGCCCATAAAGATAGTACAGGAAAGGGTTGCTGGGTTGGCTTGTGAATATCAAAGGTAGAAGATTCATTATCATCTCATCCATATTACTGTAAAGGGAAGTTAGATTGACATAAGCATATCAGAGATAGAGGATCAATTATGATCCAGTTAAATGGTGGAGCAGGCTCAAAGAGCTGAATGGCCTCCTCCTGCCCCTGTGTTATATCTTCCTACGTGCAAGGTCATGAAAGGTGCGCTCCAAATACAAGCTCCTCTTTTCCAACAGGTGTCACTAGACCAAAACTGGGGCTGCGAACTGTGGCTGTTTTCTCCCCCCTACTAGCTGCGAGACATTAGAATCACTCTCAGCATTATCCCAAGGACCAAATATTGAATATTTGCACACGTGTAGTCCTGAGGTATCTCCATCACCTCAGTATTGGATATTGCTGTCAGGTAGTAGAGAGGGCAAGGGGGAATTGTGTTATTCGTATTAACTCGCTCAAACAGGTTCACTTCCATATGGATCTGTTGACAACATGAACTGGAGGACAAAAAGACACTATTTGTGAAAGCAATTTTAGTAAGTCCTGTACCACGGTGTAGGTTTATTTCTTGGGTGGAAATATTCAAGAGTGTGGTGCTGGAAAAACACAGCAGGCCAGGCAGCATCCGAGGAGCAGGAGAATCAACGTTTTGGGCATAAGCCCTTCTTCCAGCTCCTCAGATGCTGCCTGGCCTGTTGCGTTTTTCCAGCACCACACTTTTCAACTCTGGTCTCCAGCATCTGCAGTCCTCACTTTCTCCTAGAAATATTCAAGGCCAAGTGACATGAAATGGATTTTCTTAAAAATGGTTCTGAACAAGGAAGTGATAAAAAGATGATTTAGTTAAATACTTATTGAATTTCACAGGTGAATAAACTACATTTCATGTGGTTAATCTCATTACAATACTTATTACAGTGACAGCCTGCCTCAGTTGGTAGCTTCTTACTTTTCCATCATGGGTTCAAATCTCACACAGCTTCAGCACATAATCAAGGCTGATGTTGCTGATTGTGGGAGGGTGTGTATTTTCTTCGAATGAGACACTAAACCCAGGTCCCGTTTGCCCATTCAAGTGGATGTAATGGATTTTGCAGCCAATATTCTGCCCTCCTTTCACAGCACTATGACAGATTATCTTACTATTGATTAATCTGAGGGGTCTTACTGTGTTGAAATCTTCTCCCATATTAATAAGAACGCTGATTATACTTACATAATTCATTGGTCTTGAAATGTTTGGACAAGGTGCTGGATAAATGCAATGTCTTCCTTTCTTTCAAAGAAACATTAAACAGTCTTTAAAGCAGCCTCCTTTGAGCAGCTCTTCAACAAACTCAGGACCCAATGAATTGTGGGGCCAGGATAGTTCAGTTTCAGCTTGATGCTGAGGCACCAAGTAGTTGGGACAATAAAATGTTTCTCTCTTTGTAGGTGAAATCCATTTTCACTAACAGTGTAATATGGTCTCCTGGGGGAAAAATTAACAGCAGCCATTGCTTCACATGTCCATTTTTATTTTCCATTTATTGAAAAAAATATTTGGAAAATATTTTTCTTTTATTCCAAACCAAAGCAAGATGACAGTGAGACTACGTAATGAAAAAAAAGAACTATCATTCTGCAAACTTCAGAAGTCAATCAAGGTTAAAAAACAATCTGTCCAGTCCATTTCCCGTGCCCAACATTTTCACATCCCGAATCACTATTCTACCAGAAATTGCAAGCTCCAGCCTGGACACTGGGTAAAACCAGAACGAGATAACGAGAGCCTGGATACAGTGTGTTCTGGTTCGGGTGAAAGGCAAGGCTGGTAAGTGTCGTGAATGCTGGATAACTAGAGAAATTGAGGAGAGATGAAATGAATCCTTAGAAGAGTATAAAGGCAGTAGGAGTATACTTAAGGGGGAAATCAGGAGGGCAAAAAGGGGACATAGCTGGCTTTTAGGGTTAAGGAGAACCCAAAGGGATTTTATAAATACCTTAAGGACAATAGGATAACTACGGAACGAATAGGGCCCTCAAAGATCAGCAAGGTGGCCTTTGTGTGGAAC
Source organism: Chiloscyllium plagiosum (assembly GCF_004010195.1). Classification (NCBI taxonomy): domain Eukaryota; kingdom Metazoa; phylum Chordata; class Chondrichthyes; order Orectolobiformes; family Hemiscylliidae; genus Chiloscyllium; species Chiloscyllium plagiosum. The sequence continues at coordinate 11,127,737 of NC_057732.1, forward strand.
TTCAGGAAATGGGGGAGATAATAAACGAGTATTTTGCATCAGTATTTCCTGTGGAAAAGGGCACAGAAGATATAGAATGTAGGAAATAGATGGTGACATTTTCAAAAATGTACATGCTACAGAGGAGGAGGTGCTGGATATCTTAAAATGCATAAAAGTGGATAAATCCTCAGGACCTGATCAGGTGTAATCCAGAACTCTGGGGGAAGCTAGGGAACTGATTGCTGGGCCTCTTGCTGAAATATTTGTATCATCGAAACCTACAGGTAAGATCCCAGAAGACTGGAGGTTGACTAACATGGTACCATTTTTTAAGAAAGGTGGTAAGGAAAAGCCAGGGAACTCTAGACCAGTGAGCCTGAAATTGGTGGTGGGCACATTGTTGGAGGGAATCCTGAGGGACAGGATTTACATGTATTTGGAAAGGCAAGGACTGATTGGGGATAGTCAACATGGCTTTCTTTGTGGGAAATCACATTTCACTAACTTGATTGAGTTTTTTGAAGTTGTAATGAAGAGGATTGATGAGGGCAGAGTGATAGACGTGATCTATGTCAACTTCAGTAAGGTGATTGGCAAGGTTCCCCATGGGAGATTGGTTAGCAAGGTGAGACCACATGGAATACAGATAGAACTAGCCATTTGGATACAGAACTGGCTCAAAAGGTAGAAGACGGAGGGTTGTGTGGAGGGTTGCTTTTCAGACTGGAGGCCTGTGACCATTGGGGTGCCACAAGGATTGGTGCTGGGTCCACTGCTTTTGGTCATTTATATAAATGATTTGGATGTGAACTTAGGAGGTATAGTTAGTAAGTTTGCAGATGACACCAAAATTGGAGGTGTAGTGGACGGCGAAGAAGTTACCTCAGATTACAATGGGATCTTGATCAGATGGGCCAATGGGCTGAGGAGTGGCAGATGTAGTTTAATTTAGATAAATGTAAGGTGCTGCATTTTGGGAAAGCAAATCTTAGCAGGACTTATACGCTCAATGGTAAGGTCCTACAGAGTACTGCTGAACCTTGGAGTGCAGGTTCATGGCTCCTTGAAAGTGGAGTTGTCAGTAGATGGGATAATGAAGATGATGCTTAGTATGCTTTCCTTTATTAGTCAGATCATTGAGTCTAGGAATTGGGAGGTCATGTTGTGGCTGTATAGGACACTGGTTAGGCCACTATTGGAATACAGGCACTGTGTGCAATTCTGGTTTCCCTCCTGTAGGAAGAATGTTGTAAAACTTGAAATGGTTCAGAAAAGATTTACAAGGATGTTATCAGGGTTGGAGGGTTGAAGCTATAGGGTGAGGCTGAATAGGCTGGGCTGCTTTCCCTGGAGCGTCAGAGGCTGAGGGCTGACCTCAAAGAAGTTTATAAAAGTATGAAGGGCACTGATTTGGTAAATAGACAAAATCTTTTCCCTGAGGTGTGGGAGTCCAGAACTAGAGGGCATAGGTTTAAGGTGAAAGGGGAAAAATTTAAAAGGGACCTAAGGGGCAACATTTTTCATGGAGAAGGTGGTGCGTGTATGGAATGAGCTGCCAGAGGACGTGGTGGAGGCTGGTACAATTACAACATTTACAAGGCATCTGGATTGGCATATGAAAAGAAAGGGTTTAGAAGGATATGGGCCAAGTGCTGGCAAAGGGGACTAGATTAATTTAGGATATCTGGTCAGCATGGATGCGATGGACCATGCTTTACATCTCTGTGACTCTATGACCAGAGTCTCCATCCACAGTCAAATATTTCTTTTATAAGCATGGACTGTGTGCTGCCTCTTGACCCATGATGAGGCTGCAAAATCAGAAATTGCTGGGAAAACTCAGCAGATCTGGGAGCATCTATGGAGAGAAAGCAGACTTAACATTTTGGGTCCAGTGACTTTTCTTCACAACTGATTATAACAGGGAATACGTTGGCATATATGCTGACAATGGGGTGCAGAAAGGGGTGAGGAGTAAACAGTAGGAAGAGATGGAGGTCAGAGAAAGAGAGAACACCATTTGGACAAACAAAAGGTTGGGCAAAGGTTGACCCGGGAGAATAAACAGCTGCTGAAAGGGGGATCATGAGCAGCTGACAATGGGTTGTTTGTGGTAGCAGCCCATTTGATGACAAAACCTGGTGTGTGTGTGTGTGTGTGGGGGGGGGTTGGGGTTTGGAGTAAAATCATGGAAGAAGGTTCTTGGGTCCTAAATATGTCTGTGGGGTACGTGGAACATTGCTTGTTTCACTCCTACCCTGGCCCCCAATGCTCAACTCTTTCTCCCATGCATTGATTACAGGATCGGTGCAGCTTGCCTCTCTCGTCTGGAATTGGAAAAGTTTATCAATTTTGCCTCCCCTTCTCTTCCCTCCTGCAACAGTGATAGAGTTTCTTTGTCCTCACTTTGCACCCCACCAACCTCCACATCCGAAAAATCACAAGCCACCATTTCTGCCATAGGTTGGGAAGCTATTTGACAGAATTCTTCGGGATAGGAAAAGTATGGCCTAATTAGGGGCAGTCAACATGGCTTTGTGCAGGGCAGCTCATGTCTTACTAACTTGATTGCATTTTTTGAGGAGGTGAAAAAGGTGATTGATGAAAGTAGAACAATGACGTCGTCTGCATGGATTTTAGTAAAACTTTTTACAAGATCCATCATAGTAGGCTCATCCACAAGATTAAGATGCAAGGGATCCATGGTGACTTTGCCACGTGGATGCAGAATTGGCTTTAACATAGAAGTCAGAAGGTACTGGTGGAAGGGTGTTTTTCTGGCGAGAGGTCTTTCACTAGTGGTGTTCCACAGGGATCCATAGTAAGACCTCTGCTCTTTGTGATATATATCAGACACACAAATAACTTGAATGAAAATGTAGACAGGTGGGTTAGTAAATTTGCGGATGATACAGAAATAGGTGGAGTTGTGAATAGTATAGAAGGAGGTCAAAGGATACAGCAGGAAATAGATCAATTGCAGATATGGGCAGAAAAATGGCAGTTGGAGTTTAGACCATAAGACCAACTTAAAAGAGAATAAAGACAGTAGGAGTATACTTAAGAGGGAAATCAGGAGAGCAAAAAGGGGACATGAGATAGCTTTGGCAAATAGAATTAAGGAGAATCCAAAGGGTTTTTACAAATATATTAAGGACAAAAGGGTAATTAGGGAGAGAATAGGGCCCCTCAAAGATCAGCAAGGCGGCCTTTGGGTGCAGCCGCAGAAAATGGTGGAGATACTAAATGAGTATTTTGCATCAGTATTTACTGTGGAAAAGGATATAGAAGATATAGACTGTAGGGAAATAGATGGTGACATCTTGCAAAATGTCCAGATTACAGAGGAGGAAGTGCTGGATGTCTTGAAACGGGTAAAGATGGATAAATCCACAGGAACTGATCAGGTATATCTGAGACCTCTGTGGGAAGCTAAAGAAATGATTGCTGGGCCTCTTGCTGAGTTATTTGTATCATCGATAGTCACAGGAGAGGTGCCAGAAGACTGGAGGTTGGCAAGCGTGGTGCCACTGTTTAAGAAGGGTGGTAAAGACAAGCCAGGAAACTATAGACTGGTGAACCTCGGTGGTGGGCAAGTTGTTGGAGGGAATACTGAGGGACAGGGTGTACATGTATTTGGAAAGGCAAGGACTGATCAGGGATAGTCAACATGGCTTTGTGCGTGGGAAATCATGTCTCACAAACTTGATTGAGTTTTTTGAAGAAGTAACAAAGAGGATTGTTGAGGGCAGAGCAGTAGATGTGATCTATATGTACTTCAGTAAGGCG
>NC_057732.1:11132816-11134452 GCF_004010195.1 Chiloscyllium plagiosum
TGTCAGGCAGGAAAGAGATGGTCGTGTGAGAGAACCTTGGTTGACGAGGGAGGTTGAATGTCTTGTAAGAAGGAAGAAGGAGGCATACATAAGGTTAAGGAAACAAGGTTCAGACAGAGTGTTGGAGGGATACAGGTTAGCCAGGAGGGAGCTCAAGAAAGGGATTAGGAGAGCTAAGAGAGGGCATGAAAAATCTTTGGCGGATAGGGTCAAGGATAACCCCAAGGCCTTTTATGCGTAGGTGAGAAACATGAGAATGACTAGAACGAGGGTAGGTCCGATCAAGGACAGTAGTGGGAGACTGTGTATTGAATCGGAAGAGATAGGAGAGGTCTTGGATGAGTACTTTTCTTCAGTATTTACAAATGAGAGGGACCGTATTGTTGAAGAGGAGAGTGTAAAACGGACTGGTAAGCTAGAGGAGATACTTGTTAGGAAGGAAGATGTGTTGGGCAATTTGAACAACTTGAGGATAGACAAGTCCCCCAGGCCTGATGGGATATATCCTAGGATTATGTGGGAAGCAAGAGAGGAAATTGCAGAGCCGTTGGCAATGATCTTTTCGTCTTCACTGTCAACAGGGGTGGTACCAGGGAACTGGAGAGTGGAGAATGTTGTGCCCCTGTTCAAAAAAGGGAATAGAGATAACCCCAGGAATTACAGGCCAGTTAGTCTTACTTCGATGGTAGGCAAAGTAATGGAAAGGGTACTGAGGGATAGGATTTATGAGTATCTGGAAAGACACTGCTTGATTAGGGACAGCCAGCACGGATTTGTGAGGGGTAGGGCTTGCCTTACAAGTCTTATTGAATTCTTTGAGGAGGTGACCAAGCATGTGGATGAGGGTAGAGCAGTGGATGTAGTGTACATGGATTTTAGTAAAGCATTTGATAAGGTTCCCCATGGTAGGCTTATGCAGAAAGTCAGGAGGCATGGGATAGAGGGAAATTTGGACAGTTGGATAGAAAACTGGCTAACCAGTCAAAATCAGAGAGTGGTGGTAGATGGTAAATATTCAGCCTGGAGCCCAGTTCCAAGTGAAGTTCCGCAGGGACCAGTTCTGGGTCCTCTGCTGTTCGTAATTTTTATTAATGACTTGGAAGAGGGAGTCGAAGGGTGGGTCAGTAAATTTGCAGACCATACGAAGATTGGAGGCGTTGTGGATAGTGAGGAGGGCTGTTGTCGGCTGCAGAGGGACTTAGATATGATGCAGAGCTGGGCTGAGGAGTGGCAGATGGAGTTCAACCCTGTCAAGTGTGAGGTTGTCCATTTTGGAAGGACAAATAAGAATGCGGAATACAGGGTTAACGGTAGGGTTCTTAGTAAGGTGGGGGAGCAGAGGGATCTTGGGGTCTATGTTCATAGATGTTTGAAAGTTGGCACTCAGGTGGATAGAACTTGTAAGAAGGCCTATGGTGTACTAGCGTTCATTAGCAGAGGGATTGAATTCAAGAGTCGTGAAGTGATGCTGCAGCTGTACAGGACCTTGGTTAGGCCACATTTGGAGTACTGTGCGCAGTTCTGGTCACCTCACTTTAGGAAAGATGTGGAAGCTTTGGAGAGGGTGCAGAGAAGATTTACCAGGATGTTGCCTGGAATGGAGAATAGGTCGTACGAGGATAGGTTGAGAGTGCTA
>NC_057732.1:11134831-11139795 GCF_004010195.1 Chiloscyllium plagiosum
TGGAATATTGCATGCAATTCTGGTCTCCGTCCTATCGGAAAGATGTTGTGAAACTTGAAAGAGTTCAGAAAAGATTTATAAGGATGTTGCCAGGGTTGGAGGATTTGAGCTATAGGAAGAGGTTGAACAGGCTGTATTCCCTGGAGTGTCGGAGGCTGAGGGGTGACCTTATAGAGTTTTACAAAATTATGAGGGGCAAGGATAGCATAAATAGGCAAAGTCTTTTCCCTGGGGTTGGGGAGTCCAGAACGAGAGGGCAGAGGTTTAGGGTGAGAGGAGAAAGATATAAAAGAGACTTTTTCACGCAGAGGGTGGTACTTGTATGGAATGAGCTGCCGGAGGATGTGGTGGAGGCTGGTACAATTGCAACATTTAAGAGGCATTTGGATGGGCATATGAATAAGAAGGGTTTGGAGGGATATGGGTTGGGTGCTGGCAGGTGGGAATAGATTGGGTTGGGATATCTGTTCGGCATGGATGGGTTGGACCGAAGGGTCTGTTTCCATGCTGTACATCTCTATGACTCTATGACTATAAGAAATTAGGCCATTCAACCCATTGAGTCTCCCCTCACATTCAATCATGGCTGATAAGTTTCTTAACCCTATTCTTCCACTTTCTGTCCGTAATCCTTGATGCCCTTGATAATCAAGAACCTATTTATCTCCATCTTAAATATGCTCAATGACCTGGCCTTGATAGATTCACTATTCTCTGGCTGAAGAAGTTTCTCCTGATCTCTGTTCTAAAAGTTCTTCCCTTTACTCTAATTCAAGTAAGTGTGAGGTGCTGCACTCGAGAGATCAAACGTTAAGGAAAAGTATACAGGGTAACCTCGTTATTTAAATGTTGAGTACCTGAATTCCAGATTATCCAAACAAGATCTCAAGGTCCTGATACTTGGCTAAACCGTTTTATCCGAACATTTGATTATCCGAACAAAATACTCCACACCCGTGTCGTTTGGATAATCGAGGTTGTCCTGCACAGTTAATGGCAGGACCCTAAATAGCATTGATTTACTGAGGGATCTTGGAGTTCAAGCCCTTAGCTCCTTGAAAATGATTACACAAGTAGATAGGATGGTAAAGAAGGTGTATGGTATGCTTGCCTTTATTGATCGGGGAATTGAGTACAAGAGTCAGGAGGTCATGTTTAGAAGACTTTGGTTAGGCCACACTTGGAGTATTGCATTCAATTCTTGGAACCATATTATAGGAAGGATGTGGAGGCTTTGGAGTGGGTGCAGAAGAGGTTTACCAGGATGCTGCCTGGATTAGAGGGTATGAGCTATAAGGAGAGGGTAGAAAAGCTCAGATTTATTTTTCTGGAGCAGCAGAGGCTGAGGGGAGACTTGATAGAAGTCTATAAAGTTATGAGATGATTAAATAGGGTTGACGGTTAGAATCTTTTTCTCCGAGTTTAAATGTCCAATATGAGGGGCATGCATTTAAAGTGAGAGGGGAAAAATTCAAAATAGATGTGAGGGGCAAGTTTTTGACAGAGAGAGTGGCACAAGTCTGGGACGCACTGCCAGGCGTGGCAGTGGAGTCAAATACGATAAGGAGCATTGAAGGGGCTTTTAGATAAGCACATGAATATGCAAGGAATGGATGAATATGGACCAAGGGCAGGCAAAAGGGATTAGTTTAATTTGGCGTCATGTTGGGAACAAAATCGTGGGCTGAAGAGGCCATTGCTGTGCTATACTGTTCTATGTTGTTGTACTGTACTTTTCTATTTCTACGCTGTTCTATCTGCCCAGTTACCTCTACTCTCTTCACTATCCAAGGCCCCAGACATACCTTCCAGGTGAAGCAATGATTTACCTGCACTTTACTCAGTCTGGTCTACTGCATTCGCTGTTCACAACATGGGGTTTCCCTTATACTGGCGAGAATAAATGCGGAATTTGCAGGTGACTGCTTTGCAGATGTCTACATTCTGTCTGCAACAATGGCCTGAGCTTCCTGCTGCTTGCCACTTCTACACACCACCGTGCTCCATTGCCAACATCTCTGTCTCAGGCATGTTGTAGTACTCCTGTAAAGCTAAGAGCAAGCTGGAAGAACAGCATCTCATTTTCCATTTGGGGATCCTGCAGCCTTCAGGACTTAATAACAAGTTCAATAATGCCTGAGCACCTTCTCTCATGTCCCCAGGCACCAGGCCTTGTCATCACATCGGCTGCTACCACAAACAAGATTAGAGTGGTGCTGGAAAAGCACAGCAGGTCAGGCAGCATCCGAAGAGCAAGAGTCGATGTTTCGAGCATTAGCCCTTCACATCAGGAAGGCCCGAAACGTCGATTTTCCTGCTCCTCGGATGCTGCCTGACCTGCTGTGCTTTTCCAGCACCACTCTAATCTTGACTCTGATCTCTTGCATCTGCAGTACTCACTTTCACCTGATTGCTCCCACAAACAACCCACTGTCAGCCACTAATAGTGCCCATTGAGCAGCTATTGATTTTCCCAGGCTGACCTTTACCCATCTCTTTGTCCATCAAAATGTTTTTCTGTCTCTCTTTGGGCTTCATTGCCACCTATTGATACTCCTCCTCTCTCCTTCCATCCCATCATTCCACCCCTTTTCCTGGCTCCAATCCGTTCTGAAGAAAGGTCACTGGATCAGAGATCTTGGCTTTACTTTCTTCCATGGATGCTGCCAGACCTGTTTCTGATATCCAGCACCCGAAGATCTTTGGTTTCCTTGGTGAGGCTGATTGCTTTGGAAAGCTGTTTGAGGGAAGTAACTGATAGAGGAATAGATCAAAATAGAAACAATAGTTTTTTTAATTGTTTAAAAAATAATGGGATCAGATGAAGTCTATTTTCATTCATTAGCATATTCCTGCTCAGCACCTTTCTAATCCTAGAAGTTTTTCCAAAAAGTATCTATTCTGAAGACATATGATCACACAACTAGCAATTAATTGCTGATAAAATGAAATCACACTGAGCTGGATCATTGCCCCCATTGTCACCTCATTCTATCTAACTGCAGCTTTTGTAAAGTGTGTCATTTGCAGACAACTATACACATATACTTATTTACTAACTAACGAACTAACTAACTCCTTTCTTTAACAGGAGAAAGGACTATTGAAGTGAACGGTATTATGTGGAAAACGTCATTGAGTGGGGACAAAGCATTCACGCACGAAGAGTTGCAAAATCTCGACAAATACAAATATTTGGCGAAGCAAAATGGGACTAACTGAACACATCAGCTTAAAGAAAAATTATCACCACTTGTCTCTCTCCCAGCACTGAATAATGCCCAGGATCCCTGATGAATGTATGCAGTGAGCTAAATAATTTCATGTATTGAGTGAATTAAGAAAGGCTATGAATGGATTTTTTTTTTGTATTTAACATATGTTGCTCTGTTTTCAAATGTACCGAGAAACATGGCTGTGGCTGGTTACTAAAGACTAGTTTGCATCCTCTAAACATCTTTTTTTTTTGGCTGTGGAGTTGTGTGCCATAGAACTTTATGACCAATTATGAACTTTAATTCCCTATGGCCAATATTTTCTCACATATCATATGTTGCTCTGTTTTCAAATGTACCTAGAAACATGGCTGTGGCTGGTTACTAAAGACTAGTTTGCATCCTCTAAACGTCTTTTTTTTTGGCTGTGGAGTTGTGTGCCATAGAACTTTATGACCAATTATAAACTTTAATTCCCTATGGCCAATATTTTCTCACATATCTCAAGTTGCTGGTACTTGAAGATTGTATCTATCTATTAGGATGAGGACTACACAATGTGAGTAGTCTTAATTTCCAGGTTGTGAAAACTTGAAAAATACAGGTCAGTTCCTGAGAATATAAGCAGACCAGGGCTGAAATGCTGATGCTTTCAAAGCCAAATCACCAGCAGTTTTGGTGCCCAATGTGGTTTCTTGAATTTGATTACAATTTGAATAACACTGTTGCTGTGTAAATCAGTCTCTGCAACAGAAGGAGGACGTGCAATTAGTAAATGCTCTATTATTGTACTTAAAACTTCATTAGTTGTGGGCAATTCATCTTACCTTTGTTATTTGTAACTCAAGCTATCAAAATATCTCCATGTTTATATTAATATTTTCCCAAAACTTTTACAAAACTCAACTTGACTGAAATATTTAGGAGAACTAATCAGTGCTACTTTTAAAGTGAAATCAGAAATTGCTAGAGTTAATGTATTGAGTCCAGTGACTCTTATCAATTCTGAAGAAGGGCATCATCACCCTCATCTACAAGCAGAAGGGGGAGAGGGAGGAACTCAAAAATTGGAGACCAATCTCACTGTTGAATGCAGATTACAAAATTCTGTCAATACAGGACGAGCAGCGGGCTGGTAAGGGAACGTGGAAGCTGAACACAAAGCTGTTGAGAAGGGGGAGAGGGAGGAACTCAAAAATTGGAGACCAATCTCACTGTTGAATGCAGATTACAAAATTCTGTCAATACAGGACGAGCAGCGGGCTGGTAAGGGAACGTGGAAGCTGAACACAAAGCTGTTGACCCCGGGAAACATTGAGGAGCTCAAGAGGGACTACGCAGGTTGGAGAACTGTGAAGCCCCTCTTTGAGTCCCCAGCGGACTGGTGGGAAACAGTAAAAGGGAACATCAAAAGGTTCTTCATCCTCAAAGGTGTTCAGGAGGCGAGAGAGAGGCGGGGAAAACTGTCCCAGCTCCAGGAAAGTATGCAGAACCTGCTCCTGCTGCAGACGATGGGGGTGGATATCACAGAGGACCTCAAGAAGGTGAAGGGCCAGCAAGCCTCGCTCTTTGCTCCGGAGGCCTCCAAGATAATCTTCCGGTCCAGGGTCCGCTCGGTGGAGCAGGACGAGACGTGCTCACGCTTCTTCTTCCAGAAGGTGCACAAAGAGAGCTCCGTGCTCAGCAGCCTGAAGGAAGAAGATGGCGCGATAACGTCATCTCAGGCTGACGTCATGAGGATCAGCAAAT
>NC_057732.1:11141770-11188474 GCF_004010195.1 Chiloscyllium plagiosum
CATCAACTGTGCCTGGTGGATCATCAACTCGGTGAAGGACGCTCTCTGGGTGGTCCGAAACCTGTTGTCTTCTAGCTGAAGGAGTTGACCCCGACTGAGTGTTGCAGACTGGCACATTCCAAGGTCCAGGACTATGTGTTGAGGGACGCGCTGAAGCTTGGGGCAGCTGCCGCCAAGGCGCGGTGGGGAAAGACCATCTGCCTGCCTAAAGAAGAACAGGAGGCCCACGCAGTCATTTGGGTTCTGCTGATGCCTCAGCTAAGAATGTAATCGTACAGACCTGTAAATAGGATTGATTACTCTGTTTTTCGGTATGCAAACAAATGGAATGTTTACATATGTATGGCATGTCCAACTGTACAGTCCATTAAAGTATTTTATGAATAAAGTATATTTTTGAAATAAAAAAAAATCAATTCTGAAGAAGGGTCACTATACTCGAAATATTATCTCTGCTTTCCCTGCCAGATCTGCTGATTTTCTTCATGAAATATGAGCGTGCTGGCAAGCTATTAAAAAGGCAAATGGTGTTCATCTCCAGTGATTTGACTGTCTTGCTGCAGTCGCATAGAGCTTTGGTGGGTTCTCACCTGGAATATTGCAAACTGTTTTGATCTCCTTATCTAAGGAGCGATATACTTGTTACAGAGGGAGTACAACAGAGCTCCACCAGATTGTTGCCTAGGATAGCAGGATTGACTATGAGGAAAGACTGAAGGATCTATATGGCCTACCTGAAGATGATTGTAATCGTACAATCATCTTCAGGTGGACCTACAGCAGAAAAAAAACATTCTGAACTGATGGCACGTATAAACCTGAAACCATTCTACAGCACTGTAACTAATCCTTCATGAGTCCCTGTCTTTGATGTTATTCTGGGTCTTTCACATTATCAGATATTTGAAATAATAACTTCTGTACTGGATCTGCCATCCTTATGGACAAACCATGCCTCATTGACCTGGTTTAAAACTTTGGTTTTCTCTTATTTCTGTTGGGGGTCTTTGTATGGCCCTTCATCTTCCTGTAGTCTGTAGGTAAAGCCTTCTGAAGTTAGTTTGGAGTCTTTTCTGATTTTAGCCATATTTTTTGAAGAACTCTAATCTCTTTGTCTTCCCTTAGAGTTCTACTGCCTTTTCCTCAGCTGCACTTCCAGCATCTTCTGTAGTCTGCCTTGCTTGTCTTATACCTACCAGAATTTTATATGTTGCAATTAAATCACCTCTTGTTCTTCAAAACTCCAGTCAATTCAGCACAAATCAACACAATTTCTCCTCAAAGTCAAACCTGCCACCCCAGGGATCAGCCTGGTAAACCTCTTGTGAACTTCGTTAAGGAGACCGAAACTGCTTACAATACTCCAGTTGTGGTCCCATCAAGGTCCTGATGGCTGTAATAAGGTATCCTTGCTTTTGTGCTCAAATCATCTTGCAATGGGGCTCTGAGGAATGGTCAATCGACCCAAAACATTAGCTCTGATTTCTTTCAGACCTGCTGAGCTTTTCCAGCATTTCTGCTTTCATTTCTGATTTACAGCATCCCCAGGTCTTTCGGTTTTCATCTTGCAATGAAGGCTAACATCCTATTTGCAATGAAGGCTAACATCCCATGCTTTACCTGCATGCTTGCTTTCAGCAACACGTACACAAAGACATCAAGGTCCCTTTGTACATCAACATTTTCCAATCTATCAACATTTCAACAATACTCTACAATTCTGTTTTTCATACCAAAGTAGGTAACTCCACACTTATGCATGTTACATTGCTTCTGCTCACTGACTTAACTTGTCCAAGTTATGTTGAAGCCTCTTTACTTCCTACTCACTTACACTTTCACCTGGCATTGTGTCTTCAGCAAATTAGGAAACACTGCACTTAATTCCTGCATGCAAACTGTTATTGCATATTATGGATAGCTATAGCCTAAGCATTGGTTCCTGCCGTACATCACTAGTCATCGTCTTCCACTCTGTAAAAAGACTGATGTGTTCCTACTCTCCATTTCACATCTGCAATCACGAGTTGCTCTGAACCCATACCACCAATGCCGTGTGCTTTGATGCTGTACAATAATCTCTTATATGGAATTTTATCAACTTTATCAAGTAAGGATTAAACAAACGGCACGAATAGGCTCTTGCTTAAATCAAAGTTTACAATCTCAACAGCAACTTTCATTCCATGAGAAAAGTCCACAATGCTACTCACTAATGCTGGTTAGTGGTTAGCACTGCTGCTTCACAGCGCCAGGGTCCCAGGTTCGATTCCAGCCTCAGGCACTGTGTGTGGAGTTTTCACATTCTCCCTGTGTCTGTGTGGGTTTCCTCTGGGTGCTCTGGTTTCCACCTGGTGTGAATTGGCCATGCTAGGTGTTAGGTGCATCATTCAGAGGGAAATGGATCTGGGTAGGTTATTCTTCAGAAAGTCGGTGTGGACTTGTTGAGTGGAAGGGCCTGTTTCCACACTATAGGGAATCTAATACCTTCAGACAAAGATTCCACTGGTCTTGCTACTGTGGAAGCACCAAGCTGACATGGTCTGGTTTGACAACATAATTTCATCTTTGTTTCTTTTAACGATTTTGCCATTTGATTTATTTCATCTGCTTCTGCCAGAAGATGGCAAGTGTAAAATGGTGCTTCAATACTAGCTGTATCTCCTACTGCTGGTTTTGAGAAAAATTATTGTTGAGCTTTCAAAATGGCCTTCAGCTCATTAACCTTTAGTCAGAAGCATGACATTGAAGGGAAAACCTGTGTTGAATTTACTGCACATCACTGCATTGTCGTATACTTTGGTGACATGCAAGGCAAATGTGCTTTTACATTTGTGAACAGAAATTCATTTTCCCGTTCGACATGGAAGCTGCATACATTTGGTTTCTTTTCAAATGCTCCAAGCTCTTCATTATTGCTTCACCTTGTAGCTTGCTCAGTGACTGTGCTGCCGGTCACACTGTAGCTGGATCCACACCTCTGGAACATTCAAATGTTGCTGGCTGCTTTCAAGCTGGAGGCACATTTGTTTCCAAGGCCCCTGGGGGTCGGCTTGCATTGCTCGGATATTGAATGTGGGGTGCGGCAGCGTTCCTGTAATTGTCCTTCATCCCGCATAGTCTCATTTGATATGCAGCTGAAGAAAATAAAATCTACACAGCTACAGAGAACACAACAGGACTAGCTGGACTGCTCTTTCAGACTCCACATGGATGCGATGGCCAGAACAATGACCTATATCTCTAGTACTGTAATATAATGGCTACAGACATCACTTCTTGATATATTTCTTAGTTATTTGTTTGTATTGCTACCACAAAAATTTACTTCACTCTGCAATTATAGTTTATCTGGACCAAACTGAAACATGTCCAGCCTCTTCTGGAATACTCCGTCCAGTTCTGGTCTCCCAGTTATAAGGAAGGATACTATTAAGCTGGAGAGGGTTCAGAAGAGATTGACCAGGATGAAGCTAGGTATGGAAGGTTCGAGTTACAATGAAAGGCTGGACAAGCTATGACTTCTTTCACTGGACCATAGAAGGTTGAGAGGGCCTTAGGCATAATTGTCGAACAGAGAGACAGAGGAGTTCAGGTACATAATGCTTTGAAATTTGCATCACAAATCGACAGGGTGGTTTAGAAGGCACTTAGCATGCTTGCTATCATTGCTCAGACCTTCGAGTATCGGACTTGGGACGTCATATCGAGGGTGTACACAATGTTGGTGAGGCCACTTCTGGAGTATTGTGTACAGTTCTCGTCACCTTGCTATAGGAAGGATATTATTAAATAGGAGAGGTTCCGAAAAGATTTACCAGGATGTTGCTGGGCATGGTAGGTTTGAGTTATAAGGAGAGGCTGGATAGATTGGGACTGTTTTTACTGGAGTGTAGGAGGTTGAGGAATGACCTTAATGGTGGTTTATAAATCTTTAGGATCGTAGATAGGGTGAACAGCAAGAGCTTTTTCCCTCGGGTAAGGTGTTCAAAATCAGGGGACATATTTTTAAGGTGAGAGGAGAAAAGGTTTAAAAAGGACATGAGGGCCAACGTTTTTTTACACAGAAAGTGGTATGTATGTGGAATGAACTGCCAGAAAATGATAGATGCAGGTACAGTTACAGCATTTGGATACGTGAATGAATACAGAGGGTTTGGAAGGGTATGGGTCAAAATCAGCCAAATGGGGCAAGTTTGATTTGGGAACATGGTCAGCATGGACTTGTTGGACCGAAGAATGTGTTGCCATGCTGTATGACTATGTAACTGTGGATCAGGTTCAGTCATCGCCAAAAGCAATGGGTTGCACATTTGAAGGTTGCAGAACTCTTAATGAATCAATGACATTCCTGGGCAGACTAGACCAGTTATTAAAATACCCTCATGTCTACCCATTTCTAATCTCTGCACAAAATTTCATTATGCAGTTCAATATTACCTTTCAAAAACATTAATGATTGTGACTAATTAGTTATTAATTTGTAGTCAATTTCAAAATAATTTAACATGTAAATGAGTTGGTGAGTAATTATTTGCTACCGGCTAATTATCTGGCAGTTGCTTCAGAAATAATTATTTTCTAATGGCTAATATTGTAGCTGTTAGCTACTAATGAGTAGGAGGAACTTCAGTGTGCCTTGATTGTTAGTTGCCTGCTATCAGGAGGACAGGACAGTCCATTACAGAAACAAGCTAGTTGATGAGAGTTCCTTGGTTGACCTATTAGGCAGGATACTTGAGTGATATGAAAGGGGACTCCAGTTCAGTCAGTTTTCTCTCTCAATTATTTCTGCAAGCCTAGAAATAATTTACCTGTAATACGAAATGATTAAAAGCATCAAAAAGTAAAAAAAAAGAAATCAATTCGGATCCACTCATTGTTAACAATGAATCTATTACTACTCAAATGTGCAAAAGCAGTCCCATTGGGCCCTCCATCATATTTTAAACTGTCAACTCACATATTTTAAAACATGTATAATATATTCAGACTTCATTCACATTTCAAAAATAAATCTATGGGCATTTTTTCTTCCATTTTTGCTTTATGCTAATATTCATTGAGTTAGCAGAAGGACTCCAAGGGTTATGCATTTCTCCATGTCTCGCCTCTATAGTGACTAGAAGGAGATCATCCAGGTGGACCTTATGGGACTGTTAATCTGGTTCAATTGGGAGCCCTGACTGACAGATTTAAACAGGAGGGTCAGAGGTTCTGTTCACTCTGAGAGCTGGCTCTGAGGAAGCGGGACCAGTGTCATGGACTATTCATGTGTAAGTAAAGGGTGACTGGTGACAGGATACCAGTATCTGTGGAATTAATTCAGGGGTAATGAGAGAAAGATACACTCCTGAAGAAATTCATTCACAACAGTCATCACTGAGTAGGGGTAAACATTTCTGGCATCATACCGTTATTTGAGAAGCTTAATTCATTAGGTCCTGCCATCACAGACCGGACCCAGTATGTGTGGAAATAATGCATTTTTTTTCTCTAGGCAAATAATATTGGGGCAGATGAAAAGCAACAGGTAATTTTCCCAACAGCTGCTGGACCTGCAGCTTTTTGGGTTATCAGGAGCTGAACTTTCCCTGAGGTACCAGAAGCTAAAACCTTTCGAGAGTTGATGGATTTAGTTAAGGAATATTATGGCACGAAGCCTTCTTTAATTCTGAGACACTATCAGTTTTACTCAGCAATTTGAGAACCAGGGGAATCCATATCGGGACTTTTGACTAGTTTAAGATGTCTGGCAGAAAGAACAGTCCAAGATTTGAAGGAAGGCTTAAAGAACTAGCTAACAGCTTCACTAGATACCAAACTGTCCCAGTTCCTATTTCATTATAGGGTAATCCCTCATGTAACTACAGGGATAGCCCCAGTAGAGGGAGAAGACTCCACATCAAGTTAAGTCTGATTTTCCTAGATCCGGGGGAGGATGGTGCAATGGCATCAGGAATGCCAATGCCTGACACAAGACTGCCCTAATCAAGGGAGACAGTTTACTTTGGTGTAGATACTATGTCAATGGTCCTGCATGGGTAGGAGGCATTGTCAATGTGAGGCCAGGTCCAATGAGATATAAAGTTCAGGTAGGTGTTACAGTTGACCATACGAAAGTTGCAAACTCACAAACAGTGCAGGAGCAAACCATGTCTGACTTGTTAACGTCCTCTACTCTAGAACCCGTGGGCTTTCCCTCTCCATCAAGTGTTGAAGATACCTTGGAATTTGAGATGGACACAGCTGATGTTGCTGCCTTGACTTTGCCACCTGAAGAAGAGAACAAATTTCTTCCGAGATGCTCTGGGCACAAGAGGCAAGCTACAGTGCATTACACACTGCCCGTATCAGAGGTAGAGTTGGGGGGAACTTAACCCGATGCTGAAACGCCCCAGCAGGAGCTACATTGTTAATCTGGTCCAATCAGGGAGCCCTGGCTGGCAGATATAAACAGGATTGTCAGGGTTCTGTTCACTCGGAGAGCTGGTCCTGATCAGTGTCAAGGACTTTCCTTGAGTAAGTAACAGGATATTGGCCTCGGTGGAGTTATTTCATGCTCAAACACAGATTTCAACATGGAAAACAAAATTTGAAAACTTGTTGCAACTAAAATTTATTTGTTCAATCAGATGTAAAAATCAGTGTGGGGAGACTGACTCTGTTGCATTATGAAATAGATCAGAAATGCCTTTATCATTAAAGCAGTTGCATGTCATTATGACATTTGAGGTTCTGGTATAATGGTACCCTCCTCAACTTCAGTCAGTGTCTTGGTGAAATGGAGTGTGTGTAGTGTGTTCAGCCCATCAGCTCTCTGTACATAATGTACAATAACAGCAGTAAACACAGAACCCTGATTTTGCGTGCAAGTCTGTGATAGTGTAGCTGTGTAAATAGTTAAGGTTCCTAATAAACTTCAACACATCTGTCTCAACAAGAAACCAACTCAGTGTTATGTGGACTAACATGTCAAAAAATCAGAAGCTGTCTCTGACACTGCCCTACTCCTAATCCTGACCTGCTATCCTTGTCATTGCATGTAGTTTCGTTTATCAATTTAACAGAACTGCAAGCAGTTCAGGTCTCCCTACTGTAGAAAGGATGTTTTAAACTTGAAGGAGTGCAGATGCTAACTGGACTGGAAGGTTTGAGTTAGAAGGAGAGGTTGGATAGACTGGGACCTTTTTTCCCTAAAGCATAGGAGACTGAGGGGGTGACCTTATAGCAGCCTATAATATCATGAGAGGTGTTGATAATGTAGACTCCCCTTTTCTCCATGGTAGGGGAGTCTAAAACTAGAGGGCATAGGTTTAAAGTGAGAGGGAAGTGATACAAAAGGATCCACAGAGACAATTTTTTCAAGCAGAGGGTGATGAGTGTCTGGAACAGGCTACCAGAGGTAGTGATCGAAGCAAAAACAACTTTGTCACTTAAGGAACATTTAGACAGCTACATAGATGGGATAGGTATGGAGGGATATGGACCAAATACAGGCATGTGGGACTAGTTTAATTGCGAAAACTGGGCAGCACGGACAGGCTGGGCTGAATGGCTTGTTTCCATGATGTAGACAAAAACAAATTCATTTGCATCTCACCGCACACTATTGAAAACCTCATCCCAAACTTGATAACTTGTGGTATGAGATCCCACTCGAGGATATCTCAGAGCACCAATGAAGGTATGCTGCCTTGCAGAAAGGGTGATTTGGATGAGGTAGCTAACTCAGAACTTGGCTGCATGCTCAGGCCTGTGCATCATTCGAAGAAAAGTGTCAGAGTTTCCTCATGCCTTGCCTACCATTCCTTCTCTAATGGGAAGGAACTTTCCCCTTGGGGAAGGGATCGATGACTAGGGGGCATAGATTCATAGTGAGGCACAGGGGATTTAGAAGGGATGTAAGGAATATTTTGTTTTCACTCAGAGGGTGATGAGAATCTGGAACTTACTACCTGTGAGGCTGGTGGAGGCAAAAAATAGAATCCTCATAACACTTAGGAAGTATTTAGATGTCCGATTGTGATGTCAAAGCATACAAGGCTATTGGCCAAGTGCTAGAAAACAGGATTAGAATAGTTAGATGGTTGTTTTTGACTGGTGTAGGCTCAATGGGACAAAGGGTGTATTTCTGTGCTCAATGACTGTGGGGCCTTGCTGTGCTCAATTTGACCTGAGGCCATCTATAAAATAAGAATGCTGCTTTTCAAAAAAATAGCCGACAGGCTCCGATGTACTTTGTAACACCCTGATGGTTCTAAATTTTCTTTGAGTTTCTCCAAATACTAGTTGCGAATTTCTCTAGTTAAGCCTTTTTTTGGGGATGGTGATTGAGTAATAATATTGGCCAGGATAACTTTCTAGCTTTGTGTTCCTCTTAATCCAGAGCATCATATGCCTTTTTTGTGCAGTGCTCGGGGTGAAACTATTCAATACAAACAAAATTACCTCTTATTAAGTCAGGAAATAAAAACAAAAGATCACTGGTTAAAGATTAGAAATATTAAGTCTGATTGATTTGGTTTCCCATTTCCTTGAACAAATGCACCAAAACAATTATAAGCTTAGCACTGACTGAGTTTGGTAAATGTGGCATGGGACAACACACTCACTCTGTACTCACTCAGGCTCTTAAAACAGCAGGCCTGATGCATGACAATCATCATATTGTATAAAGCAAAATGGAGGCATTCTTTATTCATGCCTGAATCTGACATTATGTCCTTTTTATATGTAAATAAAAGGGTATTCAATAAAGTTCATAAATCTGCTATGTTGTGTTAACTCAATTTTATTACAAATATACAGCTATTCCTGGAGGTGTTTTGCTGACTGGTTGAATCCCTGTAACATCAAAGCTGAAAAAGTAAATCTTCTCATTAAGAGCTTCCGCCTCACTGAGGAGATGTCAGGCCAATCCACATCCATCAACCTGCTCTGAAAACTCTGCTCACATTTTGACAGCAGTATCAAATTCCATCACAGCCAGTGAGACAATCCACAAAACTGTCGAACAATCGACAATACTCTAAACACAAGTAGCAACAATATTCTTTTTTAAAAAGTTGCCTATAGCCAATGCTGACGCATTCCTTAAAATATTCCTGAATCAGGAGCCACGTCTTAGTCAAAACTGAATCTGTACACTTCTTGAGCCAAGTCTTGTAAAACATGTTTTCTGAAAATCTGTCCATTATATTTTGAGATATAGTCTTTGCAGGCAAACAGAATAACAGGAGTAATAACACTTCCTGGCCCAGCTTCAGTGGTTGAGGCTGAATAGCACCTTCAGGACCTCAATAGAAGATTAGTTTTCTCTGAGGCCATCAACATGCCTTAATTTCTAAACCCATACATTGATCCAGATGGAAGTACCTTGAACAAATTGATAAAAGAAAGAACGCAAAATGTGAGCAAAGTAAACATTTGGGTTGGCGGATGGATCCTTACCTGCTGCACATATCATCCTTTTCATTTCAAAATGAGCTTTCAGATGTCTAATGATTGTTGATTTGCTGGCAGCCATTTTGCAAACTCTCATTACAGCCCTATAACATTGACACCATTGTCAGTGATCCTTCTATGTCTGATTTTCTGATCATGAAAGGGAATGCCAGGAAGATAAATGACCTTTATTATTACAGTTGCACTGATTTACCTTTAAATATAGGATTTGCACATCAACTGCTTATGCACATGCATTCAGACTCTGAATGTATGCCCAAAACCCTCAATAAATAATGAGTTTGCTTTGTATCTGGATTATTGTATTTTTTTTTGAAGGCATGTATTTATGGGTATAATGAATAAAATAATTAAAGATTTGGTTTCAATTATGAAGAGATACAACATTATATCTGTAAATCAATCCTTCACTGCTGGTAGATTATGAAACAAAATAACTGTGATAATTCTTAAGATTACTTCACTTGGAAAATCATAAACAAATCTTTACCCATTATTAAAATGATCTTTTCCTTGGAGGAATTCATTAGTGAGGAAATGACAATATTCTAAAACAAATATAGCTTCCTTATAGCAACAAGCGTGTTTGATTGAATTTCTCTGATCAAGCTAATGAAAACTCACACCAAATGAACATAGTTCATCATTTAAGTAATACAGTCTGTGTCAGTGTAGCATTTAAACTCTCTGTACACACTTAGTCAAACAAATGAAAGCACACACCAAATGAAGACAATTCATCATCTAAGTAATATAGGGTCTGACATTTCCATCCTTGGTAATTTTAGCAAGAAAGCTGTCATAATGGGAGTTAGAAACATGAACAATTTTGCACAATTAGTGTTCCAAAAGGAAAAGAGCATTTAAAAGTGAGGAACAAATTTATTTTTACCTTGTGATAACCAATGAACTAATCCTACATTCCTCAACTGCAAATTTAGTTTTAAGTGTGAATGACTATTCCATTGTTGAGATGCATAACCAAAGAAAAATATTTTGAGTAAAACTCCCAGAAGATAGAAAACAAAAAAATGCTGGAGGTCACAAATGACTCTGATGAAGACTCAAAACATTAGCTTACTTTCTCTTCCTGGATGCTGCCTGGCCTTCTATGATCTTCAGCATTTTTTGCTTTCAGTGCAGATGCCAGCATCTTCAGTAATTTGCTCCTATGAGGTAGAGGTGTGATTAGTACAATAAAAACAGAAAAAGCTGGAAACACTTAAAATGTTAGGCAGCGTTTATAGAAAAAGAAGACATAACGCTGACCTGCTGAGTATTTCCAACATTGTTTTTATTTCAGATTGCATAATTTGCTTTTGTTTTAGTGAGATTGCCACAGTTGTGCATGGATTAGATACTTAACATAATATCAAAGGTCAGACTGTGTGCTATGTATTGGAGCTTAATGGTCCATTTTATGAAGCTGTTTTCCCAGAAGGGAATCTCATCAGATGGAAGCACACATCGAGATATTGCTTCCTGCTATTTTCCATTCATTAAAATCTATAAGCCAAATCGAAATTAGTCAGTATTTAAAAACGCATTGGTTAATCGCGATCACGCAGCACAGGTTTGCTATGAGCATGGGTGTTTGACAAAATCAATAATGAACTTGGGGAAAACGTGAATAGATTAGATGCAGTGAACGTGGATTTTTTTAAAAAAAAACATTCAATTAGCTGTCTTGCAGAAGCGTTTTTACAACTATTTTAGATTATGATATACATGGAAATATTCTCACTTTTTATGGAAAGGTTAACACTTTGACTGGAGTCCCCATTTCTATGCCTCCCTTTGCCATCTTCCAGCTCAGCATCCATCCACATTTCATTGCTATGACTCCATTGGAAAACACTCCGATGCAGATCTGTGTGACAAAGGGAAGGTAAACCTAAGATATCTGCAATCTCATTTAAATCTGACACAAGGCACCTAGAGTCTGAATGCCCAAGATCAAGGTGTGGGTCTCTAATGTTCAGGCATGTTTGAAAAATCCACAGTCTCCAGTGCTTTCCCCTTTGATTAGATTAGATTAGATTAGATTAGATTAGATTAGATTACAGTGTGGAAACAGGCCCTTCGGCCCAACAAGTCCACACCGACCCGCCGAAGCAAAACCCACCCACACCCCTACATTTACCCCTTACCTAACACTACGGGCAATTTAGTATGGCCAATTCACCTGACCTGCACATCTTTGGACGGTGGGAGGAAACCGGAGCACCCGGAGGAAACCCACGCAGACACGGGGAGAACGTGCAAACTCCACACAGTCAGTCGCCTGAGGCGGGAATTGAACCAGGGTCTCTGGCGCTGTGAGGCAGCAGTGCTAACCACTGTGCCACCGTGCCGTCCTGGGAATTGGGTGATATGTAGAAAATTACCTCTGTTGTGTTCCTTGGCATACTTCCTCACAATGGGGATAGCTGCAGATCTGTGAGGCGATTGCAATGACTTCAGTAAGTAGATGCAGTACATTTAATGATTGATAATGAGGGGAAAGACATGAATGGCATAACAAGGTGGGTGGGCTGAGTGGCAGTGACAGATGAGGAGATGGGAAAATAGATGGGGAATTGGAAAGACAGAAAACAATGGGTACAGGGATAAGTGAATATGAGGTACAATGTGACAAAGTAGGCTTGAGAAACCAGAGTGGGTGGTACAGCAGGTTCTAACATTTCCTTTGGTTGGACCATTAAAGAGCTTCCTATACGGAATCCTGGAACAGGGTATTGCTTTCCACTTTTGTGGCAGCTGTAGGTTTTTCTCCTCCTGGTGGCAGGGAAAAGTGACTCTGTCATATTCCCCATTAACACCAGCAGTAACGGCAGTCTTTGTCCCGATTTAATTAATTGTCACAGATCCTCACTTCTGCTTGCCAACTTCAAATGCTTCCAAATTTCTTCTCTGGACTGGCCTGGTATTGCAACTGTGCCACCCATTGTCATCTGTGAGTCTGAATTGATTGAGTTCAATGTGCACTACCCACTGCTTTGATATCATGAGGACCTGGTGGGAGAGTAAAGTGGAATCTTGTTAGAGATCGATCCCTCCAATAGTCTTTTTAAGAATGTAGAGTCTATTTTTATAACCTAAACATAGTCACAGAGATGAAATAAACTACATTTTGCTTACTCCATAAGACTCTTCTACTCAGACAACAAGGTGGCTGTCCTCACACCCAGGAGACAATGTAATTCCTAAAGAACACCCACATTTTAAAAGATACAGATGGCAGTAAAGAACCCATGCCATGCTCACTGCCTCATACTGAATGCCAACCCAAGATGTCAAATGATAATGAGTCAGTTGAGCTGAAAAGCTACTACAGACATGCTGAACTTACATCGATGTCGGTGGCTTTTCCCTAGAGTAGAGGATCTAAAACTAGAGGGCATAGGTTAAAAGGTGAGAAGGGAGAGATACAAAAGGATGCAGAGGGACAATTTTATTCACAGAGGGTGTGGTGGAGGCAAGTACAATTTTGTAATTTAAGAAACATTTGGACACATACATGGATGGGATAGGTATGGAAGGATATGGACCAAACGGTGGCAAATGGGATTCGTTTAATTGTGAAAACGGGATGGCATGAATGAGTTGGGCCGAAGGGCCTGTTTCCATGCTGTAAACCTCTATGACTCTAACAATAAAAGAGCTGTACTCACAACTATTTTACAGCCTTAGAAAAATGAATAGATGTGTATGGGTTACTGTCAGCACATGGTGTTAAAACAGATCTTATGAGCCTGCTGTATGCATTCTGAAATGGTGGTGCCTTGTTAATGGGAACAAACCTTTTGTTTTGTTGTATAACGTAGACAAATGTGCCTGAAGTAATCACATGCAAATATTGATGGTTTTTAAGCTAATTAAAACTCTAGAGACAGCAATCACCAGATTACAAAGCTTGGGCATGCAAACAGAATCTTTTTTTTATTGACAAACACATCTTGATAAACCTTTGCACATTCACATCCATCTACTGTTACTTATCTGCAAACATGTTGACCCTGTGCAAATGCAGCAGCTTTTGTTTCCGTTTTACTATCAAGCATCTCGCTGCCTCATCTGCTCAAATATGGAAAACTGCCACTAAAGCTTGGAAGATTTCAAGTTTGGCAAAGCTAAGCATCTTTCCATTTAATTTCTGCAAAAAAGGATTCTAATGCTACTCTTCAGAATGAAATGTGAAACATTTATTACAGCAAATGTTAGATTTGCAGTAAATGGAATTGTCTATCTCCATGATATAAACTTAATTCAAGTGAAAAAAAAACATATGTCATTGACAGGAAAGAAGGTGACTAAATGTGTGTACAAAGTCCTTCAATTCAATAGTTAAGGCATTATTTTCAGTCAGTGTGTAGTAACAGAGGGTATCAAGGGCCTCAAAGCCTACCTTTTCATGCAATATTTATTGTGTCAACTGCAGAACAGATAAAAGTTTAAAAGGTTAACTAACCTCTTGTGGGATCCTCCCCGCAGCACTTCCACTAGCTGACTGTTTAAATTCTGACAACAAGTAACTCCTGTTTGAACCTTTTTCAAGGAGTCCCATTAGCCAGACAACCCTGCATAAAATCAGACAGGCTACCTGTCCAAAATATCCCTCTTCGTTACATATGTTTCATGGCAAGTTTAATTTATATAGTGCCTTTCACAATCTCCTGACATCCCAAAACACATTTTAACTAATGAACAGCTTTGTAAAAAGTGAGTATTGTTAATGTAAGAAACACAGCAATCAATTGCCATGCAGCATACAGTAATGCAGTAAAAACCATAAACCTGTTTCAGTGATATCTGTGTCATGAGAAGGCAAATACAAGCAACTAGTTAGAGCAAGATTTGCATTTAAGCAGTGCTTTTCACTCAAAGCACTGTATACATAACTGCAGTCAATGTAATGATGTAAGAGAAACAGCAGCCGATTCATACAGAACAAACTTTCTGCAAATGACAATGTGATAAAGACCTGAAAATCGGTATTTATGATGTTGAATTTGGAATAAATATTCGTCAAAACACTGGCAAGATTTCCTCTGTTCTTCATTGAATAATGCTGTAATATCTGTTGTCTTCATTCAAGAACACAGGGCATCCGTTTAATAAGACAGGAACTTTAATAGCTCACAGTGATTTTGGTGCAAAGGTCTATGAAGTAGGAGGAAGTGATAGCCTCGTGGTATTATTGCTGGTCTGTTAATCGAGGGACCCAGGTAATGTTCTGTGGGCTTTCAAATCCTGGTGTGGCAGATAATGGAACTCGAGTGGTCAAATGATGACCATGAATCCATTGTCAGGAAAAAAAAATCTATCTGGTTTTTGTCCCAAAGGATAAAAATATTGTCCTTTGGGGAAGGAAACAGCCATCCTTATGTCCAGGCCCAGAGTGTCGATTCTTAACTGCCCTCTGGACAATTAGGGATGGACAATAAGTCCTAGCCCACATACTGTGAATACACAAGAAAACAGGCTTGAATCAGCAACCTCCTGTCTCAGAGATAAGAGTGTCTACTATCGACCCACATTTGACACCTTGCCAATCATTTATTTGGCAGAATGTAAGTTTATATTTGGGGTTCCTCCATTCCCAAATTCCTATTATAGATACATCATTCCAGAGATGTAGTAAATCAACACTTGGTTCTATATCTAAGGAAGAAAGAGAAGATCAATTTGCCAGTCTGCCATCTACTACAAACTGGCTTCAGAACAACACTGTTGCAAGTGGGTGAGCATCTCAGTCACTCTCCTGACCTATGTAGAGAGATTGCCAAAGAATAGGGCAGATAAAAACATCCTATTTTTGAAAAAAGGAGGCCATGCCATTTTTGAATACAATCATGAAAACAAGATTAAATTAAACGTATATTTCATACTCTGCCTTTTGCGGATGGGAAAGGAAAAGTCTGTAAAGTGCTTTGAATGAAAAGTGCTACTTAAGTAAAAGTCTTTCTTTCTCCATTTCCAAATAGTCATAGAGTCACCAAGTTACCGAGTCATCGAGATGTACAGCACAGAAACAGACCCTCCAGTCCAACTTTCATACTCTGCCTTTTGCGGATGGGAAAGGAAAAGTCTGTAAAGTGCTTTGAATGAAAAGTGCTACTTAAGTAAAAGTCTTTCTTCCTCCATTTCCAAACAGTCATAGAGTCACCAAGTTACCGAGTCACGAGATGTACAGCACAGAAACAGACCCTCCAGTCCAACTCGTCCATGCCGACTAGATATCCTAACCCGATCTCGTCCCACCTGCCAGCACCCAGCCCATATCCCTCTAGGCTCTTCCTATTTATATACCCATCCAAATGCCTTTTAAAATTTTTCAATTGTACCAGCCTCCACCACTTCCTCTGGCAGCACATTTCATACACGTACCACCCTCTGAGTGAAAAAGTTTCCCCTTAGGTCTCTTTTATATCTTTCCCCTCTCACTCTAAACCTATGCCCTCTAGTTCTGGACTACCCCACACCAGGGAAAAAACCTTGGCTATTTACCCTATCCTCGCCCCTCATGATTTTATAAATCTCTATATGGTCACCCCGCAGCCTCCGATGCTCCAGGGACAAGAGCCCCAGCCTATTCAACCTCTCCCTATAGCTCAAATCCTCCAACCCTGGCAACATAAATCTTTCCTGAACCCTTTCAAATTTCACAACATCCCTCTGATAGGAAGGAGACCAGAACTGCACGCAATATTCCAACAGTGGCCTAACCAATGTCCTGTACAGCCGCAACATTACCTCCCAACTCCTGTACTCAATACTCTGACTAATAAAGGAAAGTATACCAAACACCTTCTTCATTATCCTATCCACCTGCAATTCTAGCATGTGCTTTCTCATGACAGTAATATCACTGAAACAGATTTCTGGTCTTTACTGTATTGCTGTATGCTAGATGCAAATTGATTGCTGTGTTTCTTATATTATAATACTTACTGTTTACAAAGTTGTTCATTAATTATAAAGTGTACTGGGATGTCAGGAGATTGCAAAATAATTCTTGGATTAAGAATGTGAACTCTTGGCTCCAACTCAAAGGAGGAGTGAGTGAGGCAACTGGGAATATAAGGAAAAGTATTGAGCTGGCATGGGAGTTTGCATTAAAGGCTCTAATGTCTCTTCAAAAATGTCCACTGAAAAAAATAACATTTTGCCACTGCAAATGACAAGATAACTTTTTAATTGTCAAAATCATGGCACGCTTTTACTAAAATGAAGTATAAGGCAATTCACTTAGACTGGCCACAACTATGTCCAAATTACCATTAAAAACATGATAGGAATATTCCCAGAATTGTTTCATGTTTAAATATCTTTGTGGTTTGTATCTTCATTGAGAGTTTTGTCCTTTAACATCTTTGTCATGTGCTGTCAGCATTATGTCTGTCACGAGATTGATCCTTTGACCTCCAAACCATTTTTCTTCAGAAAAGACAATCCTATTTTATTTCCCTTTTGTTCCTATAGTATCCCCATTGTGGCAGCAAGTCCTAATTATAGAAGTGTTGTGGTTGAATGCAAGTTTTGCAGTTTGAGTGACTGTTTGATCTACTTAACATATACTTTATATTTGAAGCTTCAGTGAAATACCCTGTTTTCTTGACAAAACAAAATCAGGTGCTAAATATTCAGCCTGGAATTTCAGTTAATAGCAGTCAAATTGCTTTTATTTAAAATAGAATGATGTTGTGGCAGTGACAGGTTAAATGTGTTTTTTAAATATACATCGCACTTGTACTTTATTTAAAAGGGCTAATGTGATTTTGATATCTGTGTGGTGCAGGATAGAGAATTATGTTTTTAATAGTGTGAATTCCACATTCCTGCCTCAGCCTGCAAGATTGACTTAATTTCTAACCACTCCATTTATTTAAGATTCAGAGTTGTAAATGTCCCTAACATGCAAATAGCTAATCTGTCTCTCAATTTTAGAATTAGGAATCGGTCACTGGGTGTGATTCAAATCATGAAATGCTGTAAGATTAAATGTTTCCCTTGTCTATTCAAATTTGTGTATTATTGAGAGTACTGCTCTGAAATAAATATAATTAGCCACGACATCGATGTAATTCATAAAAATGGGCATATGGTGGGGGAGATATTCATCCTGGGTGCAAATAAACATAGGTTTTGTCTTATTACATCACATTTGTAATGCAAGTATTTGAGAGTTGGTATTCACTAGTGATTTATATAATTTCTGTTCAACAATTTTTTTTCGTAATTGACTCCTAGACATAAGGCCCAAATTCAATTTTTTTTGCCTGTAGTTTCTTTGTGTTGTTCCACAAAATTGCTGCTTTCAAAAGAACTTGTGAAAATGTATGTCGGCTTGCTGCTTTGTGAAGTACATCAGAATGGAAATGTAATTCAGATGCTAATGACACAAACTGTGCCTTCAAGAAAGTGGCAGAGATTTACAGAAGGTATTTAAAATGGTGCAGGAAGGAGGGAAAAAGGTGTCAAGTGAATACTTCTGTTGGAGAAGCAGAGTTGAAATGCAGCAATAAAAAGGAACAGCTTTTCACTACAGCACAAAGGAAACTGCAATTGAAAAAGAGATATAAAATATTGCCTGCGATATAAATATTATCTCCAACATGCCTGGGGATATTAGAGACCTACTTAGAAGAGGTTGCCATGAAGAGATGGATCAATGAAAAGTGGAACTGGACACCTAGGTCAGTTCAGATAAGAAGCCAGCTACCTGTGAAGGCATTTCAACCATGAAGGACAACGTGAACCATGCATTTTCTTCAAGGTTATGGCTGAGTTAATACAATGTGAAGACAATGTAAAGGTTTGAAGACTTGAAAGTTGTTCAGCACTGACGGTTTTAAATGTTGAGGATAAATTTTCTTAGACTAAATTCTGTTTATCTGCCTAGCCTTGGTAGAAAAGCAACAGCAACTTCATTCGCATGTCAAAATGGGGTTTGAATTGTGCTGCATAGGAGCATCGTTCAGCACTTGTTAGGCCTTTCCCTGCATCCCTCCACTGAAATTTAATTTGCATTGTTACTTGCTGGCAGTTTTAGTTGGTAATGGTGCAGTGTGAGCCGCAGAGAGCATGGGGTCTCAGTGTATGACAGGATCTACAATCCATGTGCTGATCAGTGAGATTAAAAGATTGAGAGATAAGCAGAGAAGTGCTAGAGAAATGGGGTGAAAGAGAATCAAATCAGATACCCAAACAAGATGGAAAGACGGATCAGATTAAGACAGAGAATGGAGACTGAAAAAGTAAGAAAAAATGTAAAACTTAAAAAAAATCTCCAACAAAAATTTACCATATGCAGTAATGAGACTCAAAATTAAATTGTTCTCTTAATAGGTCACAGGCAGTGATTGGCATTGCAACAACAATTATCACACAGTTAAAAAGATTCTTAAATCAGTAAGTAGAAGTCCTAACTTTCCATGACAAATTTAATGGACAATTCATATTTCAATTTTAGCAAGTTCATACAAATAAATGAGAGACTAAGGAAGATTTTCTATTTGCAAATGACACAGTTAGTTAGTTTTGGATATTCACAAAATATGGTGTAACTCTTCACTTTTGTAACTTACTGACTAATTAATAACAGAAACATCAAAAACACAATTATTTTCCAAGAGGTTATGGCCCTAGATTTTTACCACACTACTGACAAGTTTACTGACAAGTGGAGAATAGATATGTAAGGATATTTATGCCACATTATCGAGTCATACAGATGTACATCAGTGAAACAGACCCTTCAATCCAAATTGTCCATGCCGACAGTATCCCACCCCAAGCTAGTCCCCCTTGCCAGTACCCGACCCATATCCCTCCAACCCCTTCCTATTCATCTACCCATCCAGATGCCTTTTAAATGTTGTAATTGTACCAGCCTCCGCCACTTCCTCTGGCAGCCCATTCATCACACGCGCCAACCTCTGTGTGAAAAAGTTGCCACTATATTTAATATTTTTTATTATACCAGCATGAATGAACCAGTAGATGTTATTTTTTCACATTTCTCCATAAATTGGAAAGGATGGAGAATGTTGGCTGTTTAAGTGGAAAACGTTGCTTTATATACAGGGAAAAGTGTTAAAGTGTCAAAGTGTTACAGTATTTCTGTTATTATAATACCTTATTTTGATAAAATTGAATTTGCAACATTTGGCCCATTGTAACAGCTCATCGAAAGATTTATCCAATTAGTCCCATCCCCTGTTCATCCTGTAAACTTGACAAATTCTTCCTCCTATCTGTAAATACTTGGTCTTTGTTGGAGACTGTAGTGTCTGTCTTGGACAGACACAAAATGAACTGAAACTGAGACTCAGTAAACTTAATTCTGAAAACTCACCGTATAATTTTCTTATCAGCTCTCAGAATGCCATAGAGAACTTGGTTCAGCTCAAACCTGCTAACAGTCAGGAAAAGCTGTCTCCCAGGCATTGCAGTGAGAAGGAAAGGCCATTCATATCTTTCTTTATTCCTTTTATACATGCATTCAACACCCACCACATGAGAAATCTAGTCCCAGCACCAATTAGTAAAGCAAAGAGCCCATAGCAAGTAGAAAACAGAAGAGTTATTCTTTGAGGAAGAGTTGAGTGGAATACAAAATGAGCACACTATCCTCATCAAGGAAGGCTTTCAAAGTGCAGGCAACAAATAGTGGGGGTGAAACAGATCTTCCAATCCTTTGAGGTAAGGACACATGATATTAAACAACAGAATATCTTCAGTAGAAGGAACCCATCTCATATACAGGTCAGAACCATTTTACCTTTTGACTATTCTCCAGAGGCTGTCTCTCTGTCATGGCAGTTCCAGAGTTGTCATCATCTGTGATGAAGCTAAATGGCCAGCACTGAAAGATCAACATTTAATTGAGTTGGCACAGTCATTGAATCATATTGGGAGTTCAACATCCCAGTGTGGTAACTCTGCACGAGATGCAAATTATCTTCACAGTCGTTGAAACAAATAGCTTCCAACTGAAAAGCACAGCTTCATTTTCTAAAGATACAAAGAACTCTATATAAATGCAATCATTTGCTTGTTGGATATTGGTCAGCTCGAGTAGGCTAATCTCAGTAAGTTGTCATGAGAAGTCATAACAAAACAAGTCGTCATGCCAATTTTCCTCTTATCTGTTCCTAATCCCCTCTTTCCTGCCTCAACTCAAAGAAGCAATAGTGCACTTGAAATATATTGTTCCTATTTAGCTCCAGGAATTCCAGTCCAGTGCAGAACTCCCTCCAAGCAGGGCATAACACTGGAGAAAGAGGCTGGAAAATAATGGGAGATTGGGCACTCAAAAATACTGGCTTCTCACATGGATCCTGGTGGGATTAAGGGGATGTCACTTTATCTCTTTTCCATTGGCTGGATCTGAAAATCCTTTGCTTACTCTGAGATCCATGTGAGCAGCCTATTTTTGAGTAGATAGGGCAGCCCCATCTTCTGCACTTGCCTGGCCCTGGATCACCTAACAGAGGAATCAGGAACTGGAGTGCCAGGAATGTCTCTAACAATATAGCATACCTCAAAACGACTTACTGTTATTATAAGATTGACAAATCTCATGCTATGCCACCTCCACAGCCAGATAGAGCCATTACATTTCCTTGGGCATACTGGGGGCAATGGGTGGAATGGAGTGAGTCCTTGGAAATTTATGTATTGACCTGTTCATTTTATAGAAGCGATGGCAACAGAAAGGTTGGCAGTAAGCTATGAGGATCCAGTTTCCCCTTTAAATACACATGCAATCAGGTGGCAACTTGAGAAGAGGCAACCTCATCTCGGATTGCTAAAGGAACTGGAATAAAAACAAATGCTCTTTCATTCCTTTGGGTTGAAATACAAAAGTAGAATGTTTGCCTTTCTTCCAATGCTCTTCAACATGACAGAAACTCATTTTAGTATAAGGGAGTGGAGATCTGAGCGATCATAAAGTTAGAACATAGAACAGTACAGACCCTTCGGCCCTCGATGTTGTGCTGGCCTTTTATGCTATTCTAAGATCAGACTAACCTACATACCCTTCATTGTACTATCTTCCATGTGCCTCTCAGTAAGGAAGCCCTCGGCCTCTGGGCAGCTTCGATCCACCAACTTCCTGGCTAATTGCGGAAGTGCAAACCTAAAGATACAAAGAACTCTACATAAATGCAATCATTTGCTTGTTGGATATTGGTCAGCTCGAGTAGGCTATTCTCAGTAAGTTGTCATGAGAAGTCATAACAAAACAAGTCGTCATGCCAATTTTCCTCTTACCCATTCCTAATCCCCTCTTTCCTGCCTCAACTCAAAGAAGCAATAGTACACTTGAAAAATATTATTCCTATTTAGCTCCAGGAATTCCAGTCCAGTGCAGAACTCCCTCCAAGCAGGGTGTAACACTGGAGAAAGAGGCTGGAAAATAATGGGAGATTGGGCACTCAAAAATCCTGACTTCTCATGTGGATCCTGGTGGGATTGAGGGGATATCACTTTATCTCTTTGCACCACAGAGACAGACATAAAGTAAGCTGCATAATAAAAAAGGGTTCCAACCCATCATGAAAGAAATGGTAACTAATCTCAGTTCCTTGCTCTTTCCCTATGGCCCCTGCAGTTTTTCACCTTAAGTAGAGACCAAATTCTCTTTGAAAGTTATTACTGCATCCGCTTCCACTATCTTCCCAGGCTGTAATTGTGGTTCATAACTCAAACAGATAAAAGAAAACTCCATGTCTTCCCTTTGCCAATAATGATATTATAACAATTCTATCCTGTGGCTCCTCAACCCCTTGTCAGTAAAAAAGATTTCCTTTCCATTTCCTTTCACGAATCCTTCATACTTTTGAACACCTCTCTTAAATGTCCCTTTAATCTTCCCTGCTCTAGGGAGACTAATCCTGCCTTCTCTAGTCTCTCCAAGTAACTGACATGATTCTTCACAAATGTAATTTTATTAAATCTCCTCTTCAATGTCTCCAAAGATGCAGGGCAGTGTGGTGCTCAAAACTAGACACAATAGTTGAGCCCAAACCAGTACTCTGTAAAGGTTTAGGATAACCTGCTTGTTTTTGTACTATTATATCATTATTTTTATAAGTAAAGACAAAGTTAAGTTTAAAAGTCTTATTATCTTTACTTCAACCTTCAAAAATTTCTCTCCATACATCTCCAGTCACTCTGCTCTGGCATCCAGTTTCAAATTGTTTCCTGAAATTGAATCTTCTGAAAATTATACATGTTAGAATAATATGGAAATTGCTATTTGAACCACAAGGAGAAACTAGGAGGTATTAGCTGTGGCTCAGCTGATTTGAAGGTTGTGCATTCAAGTCCTATATGATAATGAGATAAAGAAAGCAAGCACTCGTGTAGTGCTTTTCACAAGGTCAAGAATATTCCAAAATGCTTTTTAAAGTGTCACCACCACTGCAATGAAGTAATTACCTGATAATCTATTTGGATTATGTTGATGGAAGGATTAATATTGGACAGGACGCTGCAGAGAAATATTCTATTCTTTTCTAAAATATTATCACTAAACCTTTTGTGTTATCTGAGGAGGCGGAGTTGCCTTAATGTCTCATTCTCAAGGATACCTCCAACAGTGCAGCACTCCTTCCAGAATTACACAAAAGCATTTATCTGAGTTATTCAGTCAAGTCCTTGAATGGGACCTGAACTCATAACTGTATGACCCAGCAGTCAGTGCTACTGCTGATCTACAATTGACATATATGATGTTCTACATCAGCTTAGTCAAGTATAGACGTCTTCTGACCATTCTATTCAAGTCATGTCTCCTCATGACTGATGGTGTCGAGTGAAGCTGTGGAAAAGTTTATCATCCTGGTGGTCTCAGTTAACCTGCTGCTGGAGAACTTTTTAAATCGGGAGAAAGAAACTGCTGATTTTACTCAAGAAAATAAATTATCGATAAAAGTTTATTTATTGTATATTATAACAAATTGGAAATGCGGAGGAAAGCTGCTCTTAAGCTTAACAGGGAATGTGTATTGAGTACTTGGAACCTTGTTTTAATATTTAATCATAGGTCTGAATAACCTAACCATCTATGAATTTCCACATGACAATCTTGAGTTGTTGTTCCTACAGGATTAAGGTGTCGATTGATGGTTTGAAAATAGTGGAAGGTGAGAAAAAAGCACACACAATAAAGTAATAACTTACTCCACTGTCTAGGCACTTAACTCAAAAATTTCCTCCCAAAATTATTTTTTCTCTCCTTCTTTAAGATGCACTTTAAAACCTACTTTTTGATCACTTGCCCTCATGTCTTATTTATGTCACTTTGTGTCAGGACCTATTTGATGATTCTTACAATAGTTTGCTATGTTAAAGGGGTCATATGAATGTAAATTGATGTTATTGCACTATCTGATGTCTCGCAATTTAGTAACATCAACATGCTGATTCCAACATTTCGTATGCTGCCATTTCTCACTGGGTATGACTATCTGATGTAAAAGCTGAGACCATATAAACAGATATCCCATCCAATATGTCTCTTGGGAGCAATGAATCTATTTCTAAGTTAAAAATCACACAACACTAAGTCCCAGTCCAACAGGTTTAATTGGAAGCACTAACTTTCGGAGTGCTGCTCCTTCATCAGGTAGTTGTGAAGTATAAGATTGTAAGACACCAAATTTGTAGCAAAAGTTTACAGTGCGATGTTACTGAAATTATATATTGAAAAAGACCTGTATTGTTTGTTAAGTCTCTTATCTTTTAGAACAAACATGCTGGTTTCAGTTCATTTGTAAATTGCAGAACTTTTCTAAAGTTACATTCTCAAGCGAACCTTAACAACTGGTAGCATGTCAGCCCAGATAATGCTTTTAAGGTGTGAGGTGCCCGGTGTGTGACTGTCTGTGCCACAATGGTCAGACTGATTCTAATCTAAAAAAAATGGATTTACAGAATCTTTTATGGATTCATGCAGTTTTCGAGCAAAATAAAATGTAATTCTGCAAGTGCAAATTCACCCCACAAACTTATATGTGCATGCGTGCACATCTGGTGGTGGGGATTATGAGTGTCTGTGAGAGAGTATGTGTAAACTTACGCCAATATACCAACATTTTCATGCACATATTCGAACAACGGCATCTCCAAGTCAATGTATTTCTAGTTAGTGATAGCTCTAATTTTCCGATGCAGCGCATGTTCAACAAATTGACTACAGCTCTGAAAGTCTAGGTGATATGCCAAGCACATAAAAAAATAACCTCCAGAGAACGAATGCCCAGCTGGTGTACTTCTTTGTTATATCGCAGGCCCTTTGATCTGCTTAGCACTCACAGAGAACACCTGGAAAATCTATTGCACTTTCAAGAATGTTATAGAATTCCAAGAAGAACCTCTGAAATAGATATTTGTGAGGGGCTAAGCAAGTTATCTGGTGTTATTGCTAGCCTCACAGATATTTGTAGAGCTGTCAGTTGGATTAGATCTGAATTAAATATATGGATTCCTGTCTTCAAACACAAGCTGGGAGACATAGGCCTGTACAGAGTGGACTCTTTATATCAAGAAGATAAGGTGGGGAGACCCACTGGTTTATCATTAAGGGGCTTAGCATTAAATTTTAATTTAAACATAACCTCTTCCCATGTGTTGAGAGCTTAGATCTTAATAAAAGAACTGAGATTCATTTAGCACTTTGTAGGACTGAGAACATCCCAAGGTTCGCTACAGCCAATTAATTATTTTTGAAGTACGTCACTGCTAAAAGGTACGAAGCACAAGTTTGCACACAAACAGCAATGGAATATAGACCCGCTTATCTGTTTTGTTAAATGATACTGGCTGAGAGATAAGCATTGGCCTGGACAACAGCTGCAAGTCTTCAAACTGTGCCATGGCATCTTAAGACAACTGTTTAAAACAAAATCAGTCAGATAAAGATAGTTAAGGGCTTTTCATTGATTTCTAATGCTGATTGTTTGTCATTTAAAGAAATTCAAAATGACAGTATTGCACACTTATTGTAGTCAGAGGTGCAAATGTAAACCTCCATGTGTTGCAGAAGTCTAGGTGAAGAAACTGCATTCTAGATACATGCTCATCCTATTTCTGGTGCTAGCCTGTGCCCCATGATAGAAAGGACTTACATACAGATGCCCAGAGTGATTTAGATTGGTGTAAGTAAAATAATCAGCACCCACTACTGAGCCTCACAGGCCAATGTCAAACTTCAGCCTGAGTGTTGCTGAGATCTGGAGAACCCCACTGCAGCAGGGTGTCAGTATAATTCAGGAGGAGTTGATAATAATATTAGCCGAAGTTGGTGGTTCTGAAAGATAAGCGTTAGACTCACACTACAAGACCTGCTAGCACAGAACTCAGAAAATGTCAGACTGCCCGAACTGCTAAACTTTGACCCAGGCTTTACAGTAATGCCCAGGTGAGCTGAAGACCATATCTACATGGAATACAACAGAGTTCCCCGAGGTCCTGATTCTCTGTCCTGGAAAACCTAGCTGCCCAGATCTGTCTTTGACAGTTCTCACTGCCATATATCTATGCAGCATTGCAGACACTGTGCATCAGAAGCAGCATTGACTGTGATATACAAGTAGATGCCCCATAAAAATATCCAGGTGTTATATAAATGCAAGTAATTAATTCCCTCGTTTATTGTAGCAAAAGATATGCTCACTGTTTGGAACCAACAACAATCTAAAGCGCCATTGCCAAAGATGACCTCTTCCACATGTTTGATTAATAAATTAGGTGTTACTGGACAGGTGAAGTAATCCAGCAGGAACAATCATTCTGAGGACATTTTTGGTGGAGGATGGGGGTGGGGGGGGCATGGGTATCAGGTGCTGAAACCTATTCCTCCAGTTAATTCATCTCAGGTTTCCTTGTTGTATAGTTCTCCAAATGCTTGTACCTCTGGGCCAGGAGACCTGGATTCAAGTCGCAGCTACTCCAGCAATGTGTTTTTGAAAAGGTTGATTAGAAAATGTATAAATTTAAAATCTACCAAGTCTGAAAGATTGTGGTGACATGTCCCTTATTTCTGAGCCAGAAGGTCCTGGAGAGCCACTTGCCTTGGAGGAGTGACCAAACACATCTAACCGGCCCCATTTTCGGGGGAAAAAAATTGGAGGAAGGGTGACGGGACTGGGAAACAGAAATTCTGCTTTTTCTCCGCTGCCAGATCTGCTGAGTTTCTCCAACAATTTCTGTTTGGGTTGCAGATTTCCAGCATTCACAGTTCTTCGTTTTATTTTAAACGTGTACTATGCGCTTGCTCATTCAAGCAAACTAAAAATATGGTGACATCTGATGAGCACCGTACCTATTTAAACACTGAAACTTGGCTAATTAAACTCAGGAAGGGGAAACTGGGGGACCCTGGCTCGCCTTCCAATGGTAATTGAAACACTTGGGCAGACACAGTGGGGAACAGAAATGAGTTACCTTGCATTTTCCCAGCCATTAATCGAGGTAGGAGGCATCATCAGGCTTGCAAATTCTCATTTAACGGAGAGAGCGTGAGCCCCACGCTGCCTGTAATGATGTGACAGGTGGGCTGCTCCACAAGACAGCGAATCTGAGCAAAGTTGACTCTCATTAGATCCGCAGAATCCTGCGGTCAGTTTGTGATGCTTAAACAACATTAATCGCATCTGTTTACTACTGGGGGCGGGGGCAAAGAAATCTACATTCTTTTTGCCGAGCTCATACTCTTGACTCCTGCCCATAAAGAAAGCAGCATATCTGCTTCCTCCCTCAGTATTTGCCACCGTTCAGCACACTCCTACAGGGCTGCGCCCTCTCCTAATTAACTCGAATGGAGAGCGAGACTTGCGTTTGCCGAACCAATTATTTTGAAGGGTATTAAGTCATCAGATTTACTTTTATCTTGATTGCATTGTGGAAATCGTGCATAATTAATGGTGGGAGCTTATTAGGAAAATGATTAGGCAAATTACACAGGTGTCGGATGCATTTTTTATGATAAATTTGCTAGAACAATCCTGCAATTCCATCTGTTCAGCTGGTTATCAGAATGTCAGCCTGCAAGAATTAATGGTGTGTAATCACAAAGTTAAAAGGGGGGTTCCGAGGGATTGAACCTGCTCTGTACAGCCAAGTGAGCGGATGTGACAGTGGGGTCCACACGATTCTGACTTGCTGAAGTAAAGAATTTGGCCATACTGGACTGTTGGTTTGGGTTACAGTTATGTTTTTTTTTAAGCAGTTGAAAAATGCATAGGGAAATTTTAATATCAATGTGGTTTTGTTCCACAGAAATTAGCTATTAACAGAATTTAATAACTAGTTCCCAAATCAATTACTGCATTGACTGGCCTAGATAGATGCACAATATATATTTTTCCAAGCTACACATTGTATGATTTGTTAGATATGGGGCAATAATTATACTGTATAAATGCTTCTTAAATCACAGTGTGTGCTTACTGAGTGGAGTTTGCTGATTAAATTTCATGGAAACTCACTATGTATTAATGATAATGAAGAGAAGAGGAAGACAAATGCTTAAATGGGGGATTGACAAGTGACAATGATTAATGGTGTTTTTGTTTATTGATCTGGCTTGGTGCCAAAGTGTGGAGGCTGAATTTTGCAAACACCGTCTGCTGATAGTACTGCGCTATCACAGATGTTTGCCTGGCCTTATTGTCATAGATGAGTGCTTGAGAAAGTCCTTCAAAGGAAGATTTTTAAGTCAAGATGTTCAGACACATTTATGACACACCTCTGTAGTAAGTGGGACTTGAACTTGAACCTGCTATTCCAGAAGTAGGAACATTACCTTGGCACCACCACAGTTAGTTCCTTTGATGAGTAACAATTCCACTTTATAATTATTTGTTAAATATGGTGAAATTTGTTTCCTTAGATCGCTTTGAGCAGTTGCATCAGAAAACAAATGTCTCCATTTCTGGAGAGACTGCTGATCAGAATTATTAGGATTCAGTTTGTGGCACACTCTGAACAGATTGCCACAACAAAATACTGAGATTTAGATTCCCTACGGTGAGGAAACAGGCCCATCAACCCAATTAGTCCACACCAACCCTCCAAAGAGTAACCCACCCAGACCCATTTCCTTCTGACTAATGTACCTAACACTACAGGCAATTTAGCATGGCCAATTCACCTGACCTACACATCTTTGGATTGTGGGAGGAAACCGGAGCAAAGCCATGCAGACATGGGGAGAATGCGCAAACGCCACACAAACAGTCGCCCGAGGCTGGAATCAAACCTGAGACCCTGGTGGTGTGAGGCAGGAGTGCTAACCACTGAACCATCGTTACCTGGGGATAAAAGCAATAAATGGGAGAAGTATTTGGCAGGTCAGGCAGCATTTGTGGAGAGAGAAAAACAGTGAAAGTTTCAGATCGATCGTCAGTCTGAAACATTCTCAAATCACAGAAAAACCTCAGACAGAACTAGGCCTTTCAGAACATAGCTGTCCGAATGGACTTTTCACATTTTGCTATTCCCTTGCCTTCTCCCTATAATTGTGCACCTTGTTTCTTTAGAAATAATTCTACTTCATGTTTGAATGTGACTCCCTTACACCTCTTTTTTTGCTTGACATACTCTGCTCCTTGGGTAATGGGTTGAGGAGTTATGGACAACAGACAGGAAAGTGGGGTAAATGAGATCAGTCATGATGGAATGGTGGAGCAGCCTCAAGGGGGCAGAATAGCCTACTCCTGGCAA
The DNA here is from genome assembly GCF_004010195.1 of Chiloscyllium plagiosum. NCBI lineage: Eukaryota > Metazoa > Chordata > Chondrichthyes > Orectolobiformes > Hemiscylliidae > Chiloscyllium > Chiloscyllium plagiosum. The sequence goes on from NC_057732.1 coordinate 11,170,979, forward strand.
TTAGATCCTAGCTCTCTTCTTTTTTGTCTCCACCGATATTGTCTGACACGCTGAATACTTGCAGCAATGTAAACAGAAAAGTTTTTTCTTTGTTTTTGCAAGCTGAATGCTTAAAAAGCCCCAATGTGATTTTGTGTTATTCATAAATGGAGCTTTTTTTTTCTCTTCTCTTGTTTGACATTCAATGACAAAACAACACATTTTTTGTTTTCGAGACACCAGGATTAATGCTTAGCACTTCTGTCATAAAGTTTGCTTCATCCACTCCCATTGCTGTTCTATTGAATGGCAATTCTCAACCCCAGAGGTCCAATCTGCTTATCGAACTGGAAGAATAGGCACTAAGAATAGGGATCTATGTAAGTATTTGAAAAGTGTTTACTTTTCTTGCACTTTTGGTCAGACTCATGTGAAATATAAAATCTGCCATGAACAAATGCAACCAGGCAGCATTTAAAATGTAAGTTGAGTTCTGTCTTTCCAAAAGATACCATGTAAAAATAGCCCTTGATATATTTAGACACAATGTGATTAATGGAGCTGAAAATGGGTTTAATGCAAAATATAAACACTTTTAATCACCGTGTCAATCCACCATCTGTGAGTAACCTAATTTTAAGTTGCTGAAAGTATCTTTTAAAAATAAATTATCGGTGGAAATTTTGACATGGGGCAAGAAATTTGGGAAAATCTGGTGAAATGTCAAGTGAAGCTTTTCTTGACATAAAGATTGAAAAGGCCTTTTTCCAAACTAAGTGCTGGATTTAAGATGACATTCAAGATTCAAGATCAGAATTATCACTCATTATCACCCTCATGATGACTTAATTAATATGCCAGTTCACATTCTCACACCCACTGAATGGAAACTAGATGGTGAGAATTCCTGACATGACAATCTAAGCGGGTGCCTGGTGACTCCAATTGTCCACTTGCTCATCTGGCCCTCCATCTTGGACACCTGGCACCAAGGTCTCCGGGCACTCTTAATGGGCAGCGAACACACATACACCCCCATGTCCAAAGACATTGGCATCCAACACGTACCAGTTTCAACACATCATCATGGCACATCTCCAATCCACTTATGTTGCACTTCTCCACTTTAATGCTGCATTTCTGACTGCACAGGCCCCTTTAATTGGAATTCTGCTGCAAGGACATTTTGCACACGGACAGTAACCCAGCTCATGGATTGGGCCAGGTTGCATCTCAGAGCTGCCAGCTTTCTTCATTAGCACACACTCACTTTAACCCTACCTGGATGCTCACAGCTAATCCCTGCCAAGCCTTGCCTCACCTTGCCTTTCTGCACTTTGCCCCCTTAGCCAGTATGTCTGTCTTGCATTACTGCTTAGCGCAGACACAAAGCCAGGCAGCTTGTCATGCTTGTCAGCAGTCATCAGTCAAGGGCGTGGAGCATACTGTTGTGTGTCACATTACCACATAAATTCTCAAGCCTACAGCATGTGCCAGCAACCTATGTTGGAAAACACACTGCATCAACCAAGTTGTTATATTTCAATGTCTCGAAGCATAGTCCTCAATCAAGTCAAGGGGGCCTATCATCAGTCAGGGGGTCCCAGTACTGTCAGTCAAGGGCAGAGTTCACCATCAGACCAGGGGTTTGAGCACAGTTAGTCATCCGCTGATTAAGGTCAGCAGCTTCAACTCCCTACAGTCTGGAGACTGGGCTACAATCAGTCTGGCAGGTACGGTGCAAGCAGTCAGGGGATTCATGGATTGTTAACCCAGAGATTTGTAGGCAGAGCATTCAGGGATCTGGTCAGTCATCAGTCAGTCAAGTGAATGGGCAGCAGTCAGTTCTTGGGGGCCAGCTCAATGGACATTGGGATGGGTGGTATCAGGGGACATTATCACTGTGACATCAGGCTACTTTGACAATAACTATCATAGAAACACAGAAAACAGGTACAGGAGTAGGCCACTCAGCCCTACAAGCCTGCACCACCATTCAATATGATCATGGCTGATCATGCAATCTCAGTATCCCATTCCCTCCCACTCCCATCTTTATCCCTTTAGCCGTGAGTCCCAGATCCCTCTTGAACCTATCTAATGAATTGTCCCTAACAGCTTCCTATGGGAGAGAATTCCACAGGCTCACAATTCTCTGAGTGAAGAAATTCTTCCATACTCAGTCCTGAACGGCTTACCTCTTATTCTTAGACTGTGACCCCTAGTTCTGGACTTACCCAACATTGAGAACATTCTTCCCACATTTAGCTTGCCCAGTCTTGTCAGGATTTGATGTATTTCTATGAGGCACTCCTCCTCATTCTCCTAAATTCCAGTGAATACAAGCCCAGTCAATCCAATCTTTCCTCATCTTTCAGTTCTGTCATCCCGGGAATCAGTCTGGTGAACCTTTGGACTCCCTCAACAGCAAGAATGTCCTCAGACCAAAACTGCACACAATACTGAACGTGTGGCTTCACCAAGGCCCTGTATAACTGCAGCAAGACATCCCTACTCTGATACTCAAACCCTCTCTCTATGAAGGCCAGCATACCATGAGCTTTCCTCACTGCCTGCTGCCCTGCACGCCAACCTTCAGCGACTGTTCCACCATGACACTCAGGTCTCATTGCACCTCACCTTTTCCTAAACTGCCACCATTCAGATAATAAGCTGTCTTCTTGTTTTCGTGATCAAAGCGGATAACCTCACATTTACCCACATTATGTTGCATTTGCCAAGTATTTGCCCACTCAGCCAGCCTGTCCAAGTCACGCTGCAGTCTCAGCATCCTCCACACTGCCACCTAGCTTTGTGTCTTCTGCAAATTTGGAGATATCACGTTCAATTCCTTCACCTAAATCATTAACGTATATTGTGAACAGCTGGGGTCCCAGCACTGAACCCTGCCGCACCCCATTCATCATCACTGCCTGCTGCTCTGAAAAGGGCACGTTTATTCCAACTCTCTGCTTCCTGTCTGCCATGCAGTTTCTGTCCATGTCATTACGTTACCTCCAATAATTTTCATTATTAATCTCTTTTGTGGAACCTTGTCAAAAGCCTTTTGAAAGTCCAGATACACAACATCTACTGATTCACCATTGTCTACCCTACTGGTAACATCCTCAAAAACTTCCAGATTTGTCAAGCATCATTTCCCTTTAGTGAAACCATGCTGACTTTGACTGATTCTGTCACCGCTTTTCAAATGCTCAGTTATTACATCCTTAATGATTAACCCCAGCATTGTCCCCATCACCATTGTCAGGCTAACCAGCCTATAATTACCCATTTTCTCTCTCCTTCCCTTTTTAAAGAGTAGAGTTATGTTAGCTACACTCCAATCCATTGGAACTCTTTGAGTCGACAGAATGCTGAAAAATGATCACGAATGCATCCGTTATTTCTAGGGCCACTTCCTTAGATATTCTGGGATGCAGAGCTTCAGACCCTGGGGACTTATTGAGTTTTAATCCCATCAATTTCCTCAATACTGCTTCCTGACTAATAAGGATTTCTTTCAGTTCCTCCTTTATGCTCGACCCTTGTACCCTAGCATTTCTGGAAGATTATTTGTGTCCTCCTTAGTAAAAACAGATCTAAAGTATTTGTTCAACTGGTCTGTCATCCCTTTGTTGTCCATTATGAATTCACCTGAATCTAATTGCAAGGGACCTACATTTGTCTTCACCAGTCTTTTCCTCTGCACGTATCTATGGAAGCTTTTGCAGTCAGTTTCTATGTTTTCCACAAACTTACTTTCATATTCTATTTTCCCTTTCTGAATTGTTCTTTGTTCTCTTCTGCTGAATTTTAAATTTCTCCCAGTCCTTGGGTTTGTTGCTTTTTCTGGCCAATTTATGTACCACCTCTTTGGCTTTAACACTGTTCCTGACAGGGATATACAAATGTTGAAGTTCATTCATGTGTTCTTTAAATGTCTGCCATTGCCTACCCACTGTCAACTCCAAAATAATCCGTGGCCAGTCCAGTTTATCCTAGCCAATGCATGCCTCATACCATCAAAGTTAGCTTTCTTTAAAGTTAAAAATCACACAACACCAGGTTTAACTGGAAGCACACTAGCTTTCAGAGCGCTGCTCCTTCATCAGGTGATAGTCTCTAAATCAAGCTTTCTTTAAGTTCAGGACCCTAGTTTCAGATTTAGTCACTGTGGTCTCAACAGGGGGAGTGGACAGTTTATACTGTGGAGACAGGGTAAGGATGAGAGCTGCAGTTGTAACTCCACATGGAAAATGGGAATTGTTGGGGGAACTGTGGCAACGGGCTGGCAAGAGAATGGCAGGTAGGATGGAATATGGGAGCTCAGGGGCAGACATGATAACTGGACTGAGCCTGTGACTCACGGTGCCCAGTGAAACCTGCATTGCCTTCCATGATCTCTCAACCCCTACAAGTCGAAAATGACTGTCACCACACATAGAGTGGACAGAATCAGTGTTTCCTTCCGGACCAATACACGGTCTCCAATTCTGAGAGACAAAGGGCCAATTACAGTAATCATGCACTTGCAGATTGAAGTCATTTGAAATCACGTGAAATGCATATGGTGTATAACTGTGTGAGGTACAAATAAAGGTCTCCTGTGGAGCATTGGTACTGTCCTTGCCTTTGGACCAGGAGGCTCGGGTTCATTTGTTCCAGAACTGTGTAAAATACACTCTAAACTGGCTTTCTGGACAATATCTGTGAGGTGCAAATCACAAGCAATCTTGACCATGTTATTAGTCATTGAAGATAGACATCTCTGTGAAACAGAAGTAATCTCAGGCAATCATAAAAGAGGCACATACAAGCCACAAATATATTGCAAGATCTTATATGCTGCACCGAGGCATGGAACTGATTTGCTCTCAACTTGGTCTGTAAAGTTCTGTTGTATGCGGTAATGCCTTTCTGTAGGTGATAGGCTGAGAGGAGAAGGGGTCAATAGTTTAGAGTGTCATACTGTCTTTTTGCATTATGTCTGCATTCATCAGAATAAGGTCCTATGTCAAACTTCCGTGGAAACTCATTCCATGGCATCTCCTTGTTGGAGTGCTCCACTTCCCACTGTAAGAAGCAGAATGCAAAGCAGCCATTTGTGAGTGATGGTAACCGCTCACATGGCTAAGGATCTGATCTGGTCCTTTTGTTCCCCACAGAGGTTCATGGTGAGCATGACTAATGGGTCCAGCCTCAGCAGGTGTCTTTCCTCTCTTGCTGTTCGTCAACAAAAATGCAGAGAAATTGAGGAGGAACAAATGTATCAGCTGGGACTGTCATAGTGTTAAGGGTTTAGATGGAAAGGAGTTTGTTAAGTGTGTACAAGAAAATTTTCTGATTCAGTATATCGATGTACCTACTAGAGGAGGTGCAAAACTTGACCTACTCTTGGGAAATATGGCAGGGCAAGTGACTGAGGTGTCACTGAGGGAACACTTTGGGGCCAACGACCATAATTTTAATAGTTGTAAAATAGTGATGGAAAAGGGTAGACCAGATCTAAAAATTGAAGTTCTAAATTGGAGAAAGGCCAATTTTGACAGCGTTTGGCAAGCACTTTCAAAAGCTGATTGGGGGCAGATGTTCACAGGAGGTGCAAAACCTGTACAAGGCCGCAAAGAATCCTTCCACATCCAGCAGAGATTTTCCTGCAACATCCAAACACCTCATCTACTGTGTCTGTTGCTGTTAATGTGGTCTCCTCTACATTGGGGAGACAGGACACCAACTTGTGAAATGGTTTCAGGGAACATCTCTGGGACACACGCAACAAACAACCCCACCGCCCTATGGCCAACCACTTAAACTCCTCCTCCCACTCTGCCAAGGACTTGTAAGTCCTGGGCTTCCTCCACTGCCAAATCAAAGTCACCTGAAACTGGAGGAAGAATGCCTCATCATCCACTTGGGACCCTACAACCACACGGCATTAACATTAACTTCACCAGTTTCTTATGTCCCCTTCTGCTACCTCATCCCAGATCCAATCCTCCAATTTGGCAGTGTCCTGACTTGACCTATCTGTCCAGCTTCCTACCCATATATCTGCTCTATAGTCCCCACCTCATCATCACTTCCCCCCCATCTACCTATCGCCTTCGCCCCACTCGACCCTCACTCTCCAATTTATCTCTCAGCCCCCATCCCCCACCCCACCCTCCCTCCAACATTCCTGATGAAGGCATTATGCCCGAAACATTGACTCTCCTGCTCCTTGGATGCTCCATGACCTGCTATGCTTTTCCAGTGCCACACTTTTGGATTATGCCAAGCAGCATGCACATGGAGGTGTCCTCACGCTGCGCCGGAGATAAGGGAGGCCCAGAGTCCTCGGTGTTAGGCCTGGGACACTGTCAGTGAACTGGGCCCACTGCTGGAGCAGAACTTGTGACATGAAGGAGTGGGCTCCATCTTGTCCCACTGGCCATCAAGGGGACAGCTGTGTTGAACTTTTATGAAGGAGCCACTGGAGTCCTGTTCAGCATCTCTCAATCATCATCACAAATGTACTTTCAGCTGTTAACATGGCTTCATCTCATTTCCCCATGACAATATCAGTGCTACAATCTGACCAGTAAGATCCCACCAGAGATGGCGTCGCTCAGGAGTGTGACAGATTCTGCGCTCCTTGTGTTGACAGGCAGACATCATAATAAAGCTGAGGTCAACAATAGAAAAGTGTTTGGCTCCATTAGCTTGCAATTGATCTGTGATCATTGGTTACAATTAGAAGCTGGCACCCTGGGAACTGCAATGATGATAATATCCTTGAGAACTCTCGTTTTCCTGATACATTTGAGGGGCCTTACTGGGAAGTTACTGGAAGACAAGGGCCACCCTCTGTAACCATGACTCTGTCACACAACCCCCCTCACCCCGAGTGAGGCAGAGTGTAGACACAACACACCTATACCTCAACCTGGGAACAGATGGCAGGCCTGCTGTAAATGAGGTTCTCCTGTTTGGTGTTGGTCTTGTGGAGCCTTGCAATACACTCCTGATAAGCGTGTGCCACATAATCCCAGCATGCCATGCAGAGAAAATAGTGGATTCTGATGAGCTGGGTGACTGGAGCAGTTTTCTGATGAGGAAGATTAGGACCTTGAGCAGGAGTGAAATAACCTCCTCTATAATAGAGAGCAGTAGTGTCAGGTACTGCAAGTAGACATGACATAATTGACACCCAGCTCCAGTGGATGAGAACTGATTTCAGTCAACATTCATGACTGAGAGGTTGTTGGTGTACAATCTGTTACCAGCTTTTGTGTTTCAAGATGCAAGATTCAAGATGAGTGTTTGGTTTCAGTTCACTTTTAGTGTGGATGAATAAAGGAGAATGTTTTGAACCATTTGAAATCTTTCCTGTACAGGTAGTTCTTCTATAACTTGATGGTTGCATTCTTGTGCAACCCCACATTATAGAAAAACCATGCTCTAAAATCAGCACTTGAAGTGTCGGTGATGTAATCGCATTGCAGCCAACACACCTTTTAAATGTCCGTGCTTTAGAAACAGTGTCCCCAGTTTGTCAATCATGTTACAGCAAATTCGCATTCACGAAATATGCAGGATAGCATAGCAGAACGACCTCCAGGTGACAGTCCCATGTTGAGCCATGGTAAGATGCTGGGTTGTGGTACAGCATTGGGAAAACGCAGAGGGTTCCATGAAGGGATGTGGTCAAGGACAGGTGGGCTGTGTAAAATGGTACTTAAATAGCAATTGGGTTAGGAATATGCTGCTTTACATGCCACTAGGTTACATGAAATGCATTGGTTTGGGGCCGCTGTGCCCCTACATTGATGGTGAAGAGCAAATCTGAACTGTCAATTCCTGACCGAGCATCCAGTGCTGGGACATGCCAGCAGTGCTGAATACTCCTGGCAATGGCAAGTGGGAGAATTGGGTTGACATCAGACAAGAGTGTAAAATCTGAGGGAGTGTTGCTGAACAACGAGACCTTGGAGTGCAGATTCATAGCTCCTTGAAAGTAGAGTCGCAGATAGATAGGATAGTGAAGAAGGCGTTTGGTATGCTTTCCTTTATTTGTCAGAGTATTGAGTATAAGAGTTGGGAGGTCATGTTGCAGCTGTACAGGATATTGGATAGGCCACTTTGGAATATTGTGTGCAATTCTGGTCTCCCTATCGGAAGGATGTCGTGAAACTTGAAACGGTTCAGAAAAGATTTACAAGGACTAAGCCAGTGTTGGAGGGTTTGAGCTATAGGGAGAGGTTGAATGGGCTGGGGCTGGTTTCCCTGGAGTGTCGGAGGCTGAGGGGTTATAGAGGTTTATATATTTAAAAGGGGCATGGATAGGATAAATAGAAAAGGTATTTTTTCTGGGGTTGGAGAGTCAAGAACAAGGGGGCATAGTTTTAGGATGAGAGGGGAAAGATATAAAAGAGACCTAAGGGGCAACTTTTTCACGCAGAGGGTGGTATGTGTATGGAATGAGCTGCCAGAGGAAGTGGTGAAGGCTGATACAATTGAAACATTTAAAAGGCATCTGGATGGCTATATGAACAGGAAAGATTTGGAGGGATATGGGCTGGGTGCTGGCATATCTGGTCAGCACGGCTGAGTTGGTCTGAAGGGTCTGTTTCTGTGCTGTACATCTCTATGACATTATGACTCTATAAGAGAGGTATCATAAGTGCATGCTACCTAGTTAACTAGGCAGGTTTGGGATGAGAAACCCTTCATGAAACTCACTAAAATTGTAATCAAATATTTGTAAAACCAATCTGCTGGTGTCTTTACATCCGAATAGACCAGTTTAATCTTTAGAGCTGACTTAGTTGCCTGCAGACAAGTTCAAATAGTGAAAACCCCTGATGGTGATTGCAGTATTTGCTGTGTGTCCAATCTTCATGGACTCGCTTACCCACTGCACTGTGTACAATCCCATCCAGTGTGACACTACTGTTCCCTCACCTGTGGTTTTCTGGAACTGAAGATGACCACTCCTTTTGTGTCACATGTTGCGTATGTGCCCTTGGTCTTTTTTGACATTTGTGAAAGTCTTTGACCATGACGTTCTCCAGGAAGACATTTCCTGCTGGCAGTGGGGCTTTACTGCCGTTCCTCCTGGGGCTCTGCTAGTTTTGTGTGTAGGACAGCTCTTAGTGTTCTGTTTGTGCTGGCCCAAATGATTATGCGAACAGGAATTACTCTGTAACTTACACTTGAAATTGCATTGATTTTCTTTTTACACTAGTTTTGCTGGTTTTGGGCAATTTGTACCCAGAGAATAATTTCAAATAAATTAATAATTTAAACAGAATGTTCAAATTAGACAGCATCAATGCTGAACAACTTTCATTTGAGGTACTGAGCTTTTATAGCATCAGTCACTTTGTCATATTTGTTGTTATATGTAATTAAATGCTCGTAGCTCATAAAAGTTTTGATCGTGGTTCCAATTTAAAAATTTATGCTCTGTGGCGTTGCTCAGTTTTGGCTGGATGTTTCAATAAAATAGAATGATGATAACAACAACCACTTGTATTTGTATTGTGTCCTGAGTATGGTTCAACAACCTGAAGAACCTCATCAGTGTTCTGAGCAAACATTTAACGCTGAGTAACACTAAGGAGCTATTAGGAGAGATAATGAAAAACTTGATCATAGAGATCAGTTTTACAAATGCCTTAGAGCAGGATGGAGTGGATTAGGAAGGGAATTCCAGAACTTCGGCCCCCCCAGCAGTTAAAGACACATCTCTCATTGGTAGAGTGATTAAAATTGGAGGTGCGCTGAAGGTCACAATCAAAGGAACATGAAGATTTCAAAGTGTTATAAGATGACAGGAGGTTACAGACATTGGGGAGTTGTGTCAGAGGGTGATGGTAATTTAAAAACAAGAAGGAGAATTTTCAAGTGAACGTATTGGATTATGTTGAGTAATGTAAGTCAGTAAGTATCAGATTGATGGTTGGAGAGGACTAGTTGTGAGTCTTGATACAAGCACCAGAGTTTTATGTGAGTTTAATTTTATGTAGTTGAATGTAGCAGACAAGTCAGTTGGGCATTGGGATTGTCAAATTCAGAGGCAGCAGGAAAGCATGAACATTTCTCAATTGGAAATAGCAATGTCACAGAGGTGAAAGCAAGCTGCACTACTGAAGACACTGATATTTAGTTTGAATGTGACACCAAAGTTTCTTAATCGTAATTTGGGGATGCAAATGATCATCAGTGGTTAGAATTGTGTTGTAGCAATATATAGCAACCAAAATACATTGTTGCAAATGTGTTTGACAGTTCACAATATCCACACAGCCCATTAAACAATAATTTCATATTTGGCACAGGTTGAAAATGATGACTGCACTCACAGCTGGATCAAGTCTGTTGGTGAACTAACTTTGGTTAACAATTCTCCGACTGGCCTTTTATCTGTCACCTTCCCCCATTGTCCATAATGACATAATTATGTTTGGGCCTTAATCTATGCCTTAAACTTAAACAGTACATTGACTGCCAATCCAATTTCTGTACTCAAGAGGTTTTTAGTAATCCTCTCAGAAATGAGAATAACCCTTCTTTATATTCATGTCTTCATCACTTGCATAGTGGAGCTGTTAGTAGCAATTGTATTTTGTTGGCAGTCCATTTTTGATATATTTTGACCTTTGACCCAACTATGTTGTGTTCGCAGGCCTCTATCATCTATCCAATAGCACATGACAACTTGGTGAGGGAGAGAGTTGTTGTTCCCAAATGTAAATATAATGTTGAATCACTGTGGACATTTTAGTTTAGGTGCAAATGCAAATACATGTTGTTTGTTTTATTTTCAAATTAAAGTCCAATCAAGTCAAAAGACAATGTGCATCTTTTTAACACTGAAATGTTACTGACCACAGACAAATGGATTTCAAATCTTTGCAATTCCTATAAGCAGCAGGTTTCAAATACCGCTTCTCCTTGCCCTCGTGAACAGTACAAAGTGAATAAAAAGCAAATTGGAATAATTCCTTGAAGCTGCATTCAGTCAAAAAAAAACCAAGGTATTTTGGCTACTTAGTTTTCAGTTTCTGAGCCCAGTATTGAGAAAAGTCTGATGGAAATCCTTACTAACATTTTAAAAAATTATTTTATGGTGATCATCATCATGTTTTTCAGTTACCTAGCTCTCAAATTATTTGACTTCAATATTTGCTATTTTTTCTGATCATTGAGTTGTTAGTTGTTTATTCATTATCAATCACTGGGTTTTGCAACCTGGCCAAACCCCCTCAAAATATATTAAGATAAGAGCATGGACCCTAACGTTTTCTTATTTTAAAAGTAACTGTAAGGCATAACGTTCAAGATGCAATTCGATTGGTCAAACGACTCAGCTTTAAGCAAAACAAACTTCATTTATATACTATAGTTAAAATACAGACAAAATGAAAATAAAAGAATTGGCTTAACTGTGACTCTATTGAAATGCTTAACAAAATAATACACCTATTAACTGCTACTAACTAACTGTTCTAACATGGTAACATCCCATAAACACACACTTGGCAAAAGCACATTCAGTAAAATAGATTGTCTTCGATACAATTCTAGCAGCAAGAAGTGAACCACAGCTTTCAGCTGTAACAGAGAGCTTCCAGAACCAGCTTCAAGACCCCAGCAACTGCAGAAACTAAAACTAAAAATCCTGGTTCTGTGGGAGCTTGACACCACCCATTCATGCTGTTTCTATTGTTCCAGCTTTAAAATAAAGCCCCTAGGCCTCTCAAGCTGTTTGCTTATTGGCTGAGCAGCAGACAGCTCAGCATTGCTGTCTCAACTTTTCTTCATCAAGAAAAACAGGACAAAATACACCTCATAAAGCCATAGTATCATCACAAATTACTGGCGGAATGTTGTCATATTAAGGTCAAGGAAAGACAGAGAGCTATTTTCAGAATAAACATACAGCCAAAACGATTATTGTTAATGACTGAGATGAGTAATGATAATGAAAAACATGATGGCAGACGTGTTTTTCAACCCCTAGGTGTTCTAGTTTCATACTCAAAGACTAAATAAATCATTATATTTGGATTGGCCAGAGAATTCTCCAGAATGTTCTGTATTATTTCTTCAGGAAATAAGTACTCTTTTATTCTCTTTATAAATACCCTTCCAATTTTGCTTTCAACAGTGTAGTTTACTGCAGCCAAACTCTCTCTCCTGTTTCACCCCTTCGATTATCTTTACTCTCAGCTGCTGTTGTATTCTGAAGTCTGCAGGCTTTTTCATCACTCAGCAGTCCAAAATACTTAAGGGTGTATAAGAAAAAACACAATCCTGACAGCCACTGTTTGAGATTTTTGCAGCATTGATTAGAACAAATGTTACCAGCACCACTTTCCCTCATGTGGTTTTCACCCTGTGCTCATTAACTCGATATTAAAAGTTCTACAAGCTGGTGCCTCGTTGATATCATTAGGACTGAAAATGATGTGCAGCAAACAAAAATGTTGCCACAAACAAAATGTAATGAGAAGTATTAACCCTTTGAGTCATTTGAGATCAGCTTTTGCGGATTTTCCCACATTTCATAGATAGCCAAATTGATTTTCTTAGCTGAAAGGAAAATTATATTGCATAATCTTTGATGCTGTTTTAACTTAGGCATTTTAATTTTGCAATGCTTTGATGAACAAATGCTACCTATGATATTCAAATGTTAAATTACTTTGGTCTGAATTTGGCAGCAGGAATAACAGTGAAGTTAACTGTACTTCCTGAAATAGTAACCTGACAGCAACTTACTTTGACTACACGTGAGCAGTTAAATATATAAATTAGAAAATCTCTCTCTAAGGTATCCTGCTCCTCCAAACAATTTTTAATACTGATTTGTCACCAAGAGATAATATACTTGAATAAATAGAAGAAAATGAATTTTGCAACATTGTATAATAAGTATCCATTAAAGATGACAGATAACATTGTGTCCAGTGTATTTAACCAAAAATTATTTTTAAAGGTGTTATAAATATTTCTTATGCACTATCTCTCAGTTACTGAAAGTGAACTTTAACAAGCGTGTTGTCTCATTCCTTCCCATTTTTGTTATTCAGGGAGGGTTATTTTTGTTTTCAGTTTATTCACATCCTGTAATTAATTTCACATTGAGTTAATTATTCTAATTTGCACTTCTCCAATCTGATTGGGTTAAATATATTTGTATTTTCTTGCTCTGTTGGCAAAGCAAATATAAGCTTCTGTACTGCTATGGAATTTTAATCATTCTAAAGTCAGTGGGCAAGTCTTGTACCATTTGTTTGACGGTGACCTCAAAGTCACGGCCAATAATTCTCCATCCTAAAAGTGTAGTTCAGAAGCTGCAGTTCCGAAATAGGGACTATTCCCACAATAACGTAATGCTTGGGGAAGCAAGCATTTCATGTATTATGAAGAATGTAAGGAGGCCAAGAACTGTAATCTGTGCGGAGAAGCGGGCCACATGTACAAGGCCTGCCCAAGACGAGGGGCCGCCACCTATGCACAGATGGCCGGTGGTGGCAACACGAGCCGTGGACTGCCTAAGACCAGCAAGGTACCACAAAATAGCATGGGAACAGTGTCTGGGGGCACCCAGAAGGAAGGGCAGGGTGTAGCGGAGCAGACGGCAGACAGCGGGGAGGTGCAGCAGCCGATCCAAGCTCCTGCATCAAGCTGTGCGTGGATCCCCGGTACGCAAACACCAAGTGTCACTACGTACTGAGGTTCTACCTCTCTCCGGTGTTGCAAAGGATGGGCCTGGCCCCTCTGCCGCGGAACGCTCCGAGTAGTTGGACCGTTCCGTATCACCTGTCCTTCATGGAGAAGTTTATGAAGAAAAACACCTTTGATCACAAGTCCATCAGGAAGTGGTCAGCACGTAGTGTCCTTGAGACCCTTCGGGAAAAGGAGAGGGCGGATCCTATCGAGCGGTTCCCTGAGCAGACTGTCAAAGCAATTTGGCAGAATGCCTACCCAGCGAAGGGGGAAGCGACACCTACACGACGAGGATACAGGCAGCTCTTCCGACGGTGAGGACGGGCGCAAAGAGGGTCGTCACCAGAGGAAGAGACAGAGCGCCGCGGGGAAAAAGGATGGCAGCACCGCCCAAACAGGGAAAGACGATTCCTCTGAGGGGACGGGTAAAGACCTCACCCCACCGGTGAGAACCATGAGATACCCACCGGCCCACAGCTCCAGGTAACTAGGAGCAGCGGTCCTGTGACAGCCCCACTGTCAGATGGAGAACTGGATTGTGCGGACCCTGGGCCCGACCCGAAAACACCAGAGCGGGGAAATGGTCCCTGCGTGGAGCCGCATAGCTACCTCAGCCCTGGGAGGGTCCAGCAGTTTGCCATCACCACGGGCATGCACAGAGTTACCCCAGAGAGGCAAGACCAGCAGCAAATGGACACTGTTAACCTTGTAAACTGTTAAAATGGGGATAAGAGTTGCCAGCATCAATGTGCATAGCATCAAATCAGCTACGCGATGTGTTTCTACGATGGCCTTCCTGGCCAACGTTAAAGCCGACGTCCTTTTTCTTCAGGAGTGTGGGATACCGCACCTCATCAGGTACAGGAGATGGTCAAGCTTGTGGGCCCATGGGCCGTCAGTTTGGTTGGGGGCAACGATAGCTGCGCCTCCGGCCTGGGTATCCTGTTGCGAGGAGGCAACTTCACCATCTCCGAAGTGAAAGAGGTGGTGGGTGGGCGCCTCCTCATCGCCGACGTCATGTTTAGGAATGCTCCCCTGAGACTGATTAATGTATACGCCCCAGTGGGTAAGAGTGAACGGTTGGCCGTCCTGCAGCAGCCTTCACTGTTCCTGGCTGCATCCAGGCCGGTCATTCTGGCCGGAGACTTCAACTGTATCATTGATGCAGATGGACGATTCAGCGGGGGGGGGGGGACAGTAAACTGGATGCCACGTCCAGAGCCCTGATGGACATGGTAAAAGATGCCAAGCTGCACGACGTCTTCAGCACCCCTGCAGACAGAGCGCAGCGTAGATACACCTGGTCACGGGCAGACGGTCTATCCGCTCAAGGATAGATTACCTGTTTGTGTCCCGAACACTCTCGGTCAGATCCACTGACGTCAAGCCCGTGTTCTTCTCTGACCACTGCCTCCTGCCGGCCGACTGTCACCTACAGGACGAGCAGCGGGCTGGTAAGGGAACGTGGAAGCTGAACGCAAAGCTGTTGACCCCGGGAAACATTGAGGAGCTCAAGAGGGACTACGCAGGTTGGAGAACTGTGAAGGCCCTCTTTGAGTCCCCAGCAGACTGGTGGGAAACAGTAAAAGGGAACATCAAGAGGTTCTTCATCCTCAAAGGTGTTCAGGAGGCGAGAGAGAGGCTGGGAAAACTGTCCCAGCTCCAGGAAAGTATGCAGAACCTGCACCTGCTACAGACGTTGGGGTTCGATGTCACGGAGGACCTCAAGGAGGTGAAGGGCCAGCAAGCCTTGGAGGCCTCCAAGATAATCTTCCGGTCCAGGGTCCGCTCGGTGGAGCAGGATGAGACGTGCTCACGTTTCTTCTTCCAGAAGGTGCACAAAGAAGGCTCCATGCTCAGCAGCCTGAAGGAAGAAGATGGCTCGATAACATCATCTCAGTCTGACGTCATGAGGATCAGAAAATCCTTCTATGCCAGAGTGTATGACGCAAAGCCAACCGACAGCGTGGCCTCCCAGTCGTTCCTGTCCTCTATCACGGAGGTCTTAGACGACAGAACACAGTAGAGGCTGGACCAGCCGCTATCTCTGGACGAGCTGACCAAGGCCCTCGAGTCCTTTGAAAAGAATAAAACCTCCCAGAAGCGACGGCTTACCGGTCGAGCTCTATTCCGCTCTGTGGGACTTGATTGGCCAGGACCTGTTGGAGGTGTATGTCAGTATGCTTCGGGCAGGTACCATGAGTGAATCCATGAGGAAAGGCATCATTGCCCTCATCTACAAGCGGAAGAGGGAAAGGGAGGAACTCAGAAATTGGAGACCAATCTCACTATTGAATGTGGATTACAAAATTCTGCCAAAGGTAATCGCCAACTGGGTCAGTTCTGCTCTGGGTGATTCACCCTGACCAAACCTGTGCTGTACTGGGCAGGAAGATCGCTGAGAGTCTCGCACTCCTCAGGGATATGATCGCCTACGTGCAGGACAGAGGGTTGGACACCTGCCTCATCAGCTGGACCAGGAGAAAGTCTTTGACAGGATATCACACAGGTATATGAGAGATGTTCTCTCCAAAATGGGATTTGGGAAGGGAATCTGCAATTGGATCAGACTGCTCTACACCAACATTGTCAGTGCAGTCTCAATCAATGGGTGGGAATCAGATAGCTTCCCAGTCAGATCTGGAGTCAGGCAGGGCTGCCCTCTCTCTCCTGCCTTGTTTGTGTGTTGCATAGAGCCATTTGCCGAGTCCATCAGGAAGGATGCAAGCCTGAGAGGGGTGACTATTCCTGGCAGCGGGGCCCTGCAGGTCAAGGCCTCCCTGTACATGGATGACGTCGCCGTTTTCTGCTCGAATCTGTGTCTGTGCACAGACTCATGTGCATATGTGACCAGTTCGAACGGGCCTTGCGGGTCAAGGTACACCGAGGCAAGAGTGAGGCCATCCTCTTCAGGATCTGGGCCGACCAATCCTCGATCCCCTTCACCGTCAGGACCGACCACCTGAAGGTGCTGCGTATTTGGTTCGGAGGGGCTGGAGTGTGCGCCAAGTCTTGGGAGGAGCGTATCAGCAAAGTGAGGCAGAAACTGGGCAGATGGAAGCTACGGTCGATCTCCATCGCGGGAAAAAACCTGGTCATCAGGTGTGAGGCACTGTAATTGCTGTTATACATGGCACAGGTCTGGCCTATTCCCAGAACCTGTGCCGCTGCAGTCACCCGAGCCATCTTCCAACTTATATGGAGATCAAAGATGGACTGGGTCTGAAGGGACTTGATGTATAAATATCTGGGCAACAGGGGAAAAAACATACACAATACCACCCTCACCCTGATGGCCACCTTTGTGTGTGGCTGCATCAAGCTGTGCGTGGATCCCCGGTACGTAAACACCAAGTGTCACTACGTACTGAGGTTCTACCTGTCTCCGGTGTTGCAAAGGATGGGCCTGGCTCCTCTGCCGCGGAACGCTCCGAGTAGTTGGACCGTTCCGTATCACCTGTCCTTCATGGAGACGTTTATGAAGAAAAACACCTTTGACCACAAGTCAATCAGGAAGTGGACAGCACGTAGTGTCCTTGAGACCCTTCGGGAAAAGGAGAGGGCAGATCCTGTCGAGCGGTTCCCTGAGCAGACTGTCAAAGCAATTTGGCAGAATGCCTCATCGCCAGAACTTTCCAACAAGCACCAAGACATGGCTTGGCTGGTGGTGAGAAGAGTTCTGCCTGTGAGATCCTTTATGCACGCCCCGCGGGACTCCGTGCTCTACGGCCTGTTACCCGGGACGCACGCTGAGACGAACATCAACTGTGCCTGGAGAATCATCAACTCGGTGAA